>NC_139346.1:12528414-12768414 GCF_055883805.1 Amblyomma maculatum | reverse complement strand
TGTTGGTACATGATCGAAGGGAACAAAATGTAGCGCACCAAGACAAGGACAGAGAAAGAAGACACACACAGCGCTAAATTCCAACTAATGTTTATTCAAGGAAGAAAGCATGGTTTTATACCACCGCGTATCACATGCGCCAAGAGAACATGCGCTAGCAGGTCATATCAGCCAGATACGCAATCTCCTTTGGCAACAACGCGACAGAAGGGTTACTTATACAATCATCTTTCAAAAGAGTAATCCATTCAGCTTCAACTATTTCACGCGTTAATGTGTGTCTTCTTTCTCTGTCCTTGTCTTGGTGCGCTACATTTTGTTCCCTTCGATCATGTACCAACAAGCCCAAGTATCTACTCTTCTGAATTATATTTTTAGCACAACGGGCCCTTTTATGTGTTCTTTGGATATTTCGACTACCGTAGCTATCATTGCTGTGGCCACCAGTCGTGCACGGACACTCTCGTTTTGCTGTCGGAACAAAGTGCTTCCGGATGAAGTGAGGTGGCTCTTCGGTGGGTTCATCCCATCGGAAGGTCATGACATTAGAGTTTGCAAGATTCTGAAGGCTGAGTCGTTTCTGCTAGCTCGCCTCTACAGGGAATACCTTCACCTTCTTGTTTACCAAAGGTCAAGTCCATCCACAGCAGGGAAGAAGCTTCGAGAGTGCCAGCGGCTTGTCAGCCAGACTACGGAATTCATTTGGCAGCGACAACTGGGCCACCTCAGAAGACAGCATAGGAACAAGTCTCCTAAACCTGAGTGCGTCATCCACGCACCTCAAGAATTGGCTCTACCTGAGCATGTGAAATCTGTTTTGTCGCTGGGACCTAAGTTCGCCCTGGATCCAAAACCGTCTTCAGTGCAGCGGCTCACGTTCGTACACCAGATTTCTAGGATCCTTCCCGAACAAGAGTCCGACCACTGTGTTTCCGCAGGTGTAGACATCTTACAACGATGTAAGTTTCAGCCTTCTAGGCTTCCTGTAAATCGAGTTAAGTCCTATCTTGAGCAGCATTCGTTGTCTTCTTCCCGCAGACAAAGAAGGGGGGTTTGCTGTACTGCCGTCTGCTCTTTTTCATAAAAAAGCATGTGAAGCTGTGTCCTCCGCTTTTAACTGTCATCCAAAACTGAATATGTCAAAACTTAAAGTTGAAGCAAAGAAACTATGCAAGAAATTGGACCTTGGGTCTGTGCTCAAAAAGATTACAGATTGTAAAAAGGAGTTCCTTCAGGTTTTCTTCAGTGCAAAGACCCATAAAACTGATGTACCGTTCCGTGCTATTGTATCTGAGAATGGCACATGGTAAAAATCTGTGGCCCTGTGGTTACAAGAAAAACTAAAACTGCTTTCTGTTCAAGATCCCTTCCTTGTCTGCAACTCTGAGCAGGTGTTAGATTTTGTTAATTCACATGCAGATCAAGGCGTTTTTGCTTTCTCTGTTGATATAAAAGACTTGTACTATTCCATTCCGCATGACGCTCTCCTATCCTGTATTGAAGATAGCATTGATCAGTATGGGCCGATTGCCTTTCAAAATGCTTGTGGTATTTCAGTGAATGGATTTTTAGAACTATTACGATTTTACCTGACTTCGACTTTCATAATTTTGGATGGAAAACCATACCTTCAGAAACAAGGCATCTGCATTGGGTCGTGCATAGCCCCCATCCTAAGCGACCTATTTTTAGCCCGGCTGGACAGGTCTTTTGCTGATACAGTAACTGATACCAATGTTATTAAGATTTTTAGATACCTTGACGACTACCTCATTGTACTTAACAGAAATGACGGTTCCTTCATGGATGACGCTTTTAATGTCCTAGCGCTGTTTCGTAACGATTTCAAACCTCTAGAATTAACATTTGAATTACCTGAAACAGGTGGTATTCAATTCCTAGATATTAACTTCATACTTCATCATGATCGGACGTGCTGGATGTTTAAACCTCGTGGCGAAAAACCGTTGTTACCTTTCGATTCATCGCACTCTAAACTTGTGAAACGTTCCATTGCTCGCCTTTCATTTGTTAATTCTCTGAAGAAATCTTTCCCGCACCTCATGCATGACAGTTTTTCACAACAGTGTAAGCGTCTAGAATGTGCCGGGTACCCTTCCCATCTTCTTGTGGCCGAAGGCGTTTTGAAGAAAGTATGCCTGAAAAAAGCGGATGCCAGTCAACAGGCCCCGTGTATAATGAAAAAATTGCCGTCATCCCTTACATTCATAGGCTGTCCCATAATCTCAAAAAGTTGCGCAGCGATCGGGAGTTAGAGTGGCTTTTTCGGCTCCGAATAAGTTGAGTCAGCTATGCACTAAAACTTCGTCAGAAGCCAAGAAGGTGATAGACTGCACAAAGAAACATAAAGAAAAATTTGTTAATTGCATCCAAAATGTAGTCTATCAAATACCCCTATCCTGTGGCAAGCAATATATTTGTCAAACGAGCAGATGCCTCAATGATAGGCTTCGTGAGCATGGCCGGGATGTCAGTAACAGGTGTGGTAAAGGTTTGTCGGCTCATTGCCGTGTTTGCAATTGTATTCCTCTCCTCAAAAAAAGTATGGTTTTAAAAGTGAACAAAAACCGGTTAACGCGTGAAATAGTTGAAGCTGAATGGATTACTCTTTTGAAAGATGATTGTATAAGTAACCCTTCTGTCGCGTTGTTGCCAAAGAAGATTGCGTATCTGGCTGATATGACCTGCTAGCGCATGTTCTTTTGGCGCATGTGATACGCGGTGGTATAAAACCAGCTTTCTTCCTTGAATAAACATTAGTTGGAAGTTAGCGCTGTGTGTGTCTTCTTTCTCCGTCCTTGTCTTGGTGCGCTACATTTTGTTCCCTTCGAAAATGATAACGCATCGTATCGCGACAACGAGCATGAACAAACACGGGATACAGAATTGATACGCGTGCCAGAATCACAGGGATAAGGCCGCATGCCGGCGGCTGTTAAAAAACAATAAATACAGTTTTGAAGGTTTCGCGGCATTACTGCCCCCTTAAAAAAATTGAGAGCACTGTGGAATCTACACTGCAGAAATGCGAAAGCTGGAGTTTTGGTGCTGCATACGGTGCATTACGTTTGCTCTCATCATTATTATCAAATGCACGCCATTATCAATGCTACTGTCATACAGCTGTATAACGTCACAACACCTGTCGCGCTCCTGGCGGAGAGAGAGGGAGTTAGGCCGCCATTCATGTACACCGCCGTCTCTCACGGACTGCGCGAGTTGGTCGCCCAGCTTTGAGGCGTGACGTCACACAGAGGTCATGCGAAAGGTCATTTCATGTGCACCGCCGTCGCACCGTAAAGGCTTGAAAGTGAAAGTAGTATTGCTTTCGCAACAAAAACATCGCCTCGATGTTCCAAAACAAAGCAACTTAAACATAAACAATGCGAAGTTTAAACACCACAGATTCTTTAACGCGCGTAATATGGCTTCAGTCGTACAACATGTACAATTTCTGGGCGTGCGCATAGCCGTTGTGATGCTGACGTTCCGTCGGGAATGACTTCATAGTCCAGTGGTCCGACGCGGCGAATGATTTTGTACGGCCCAAAGTATCGACGCAACAACTTTTCACTTAGTCCGCGACGGCGAATTGGTGTTCAAATCCACACTTGGTCTTCTGGTTGTACTCTGCGTGGCGTTGTCGTAAGTTGTATCGTCCGCTGTCGGTACGCTGTTGGTCTTTAATATGCAGACGTGCGAGTCGTCGGGCTTCCTCTGCACGCTGCAGGTAGGTGGCGACATCAAGGTTGGCCTCGTTGGTTACGTGCGGCAGCATTGCGTCGAGCGTCGTCGTGGGCGTCCTGCCGTACACAAGCTTCAACGGGGTCTCTCTGGTCGTCTCCTGGACTACCATGTTATATGTGAAAATCACGCACGGCAAGATGGTGTCGCAGGTCTTGTGTTCAGAGTCGACGTACATGGCGATCATGTCCGTGATCATTTTGTTCAGGCGCTCCGTAAGGTCGCTGGTCTGGGGATGGTACGCAGTTGTTCGTCGATGGCTTGTATGACTGTATTCCAGGATGGCTTTCGTCAGCTTTGCCGTAAACGCCGTTCCCCTGTCCGTGATGAGCACTTCTGGGGCGCCATGTCGCAAAAGAATTTGTTCGACAAAAAATGGCGACTTCTGCCGCGGTACTATTTGGTAGTGTTTTTGCTTCGCCGTAACGGGTAAGGTAGTCAGTGGCTACGATGATCCACTTGTTACCCATAGACGTAGATGGAAAGGGGCCGAGGAGACCATCCCAATTTGTTGAAAGGACAGGATTAGGGGCGGAATCGGGTTTAGTAGTCCTGCTGGTCTTTTCGGCGGCGTCTTGCGTCGTTGGCACTCACGACACGTCTTGACGTAGTAGGCAACTTCGGCAGGCAGTCGCGGCCAGTAGTACTTCTCCTGGATTCGACGCAACGTGCGCGCAAATCCGATATGGCCTGCTGTGGGCTCATCGTGCAACGCCTGCAGAATTTCCTGCCGGAGGTTTTTAGCCACTACAAGAATCTTTCCTGCGGCAAAGAAGGCATTGGGCAGACCGGTCGCTGTGTAAATAAATGACTACATGAGCATAAATTGAACGTAAAAGACAAAAAATGAGTAAAAAGAGTTTCAGTCACTGACCAAGTCAATATGAAAAAAGAAGACGTTTCGGAACCCCTACGGGTTCCTTGATCACAACCTCACAAAATCACGCAACCTAGCCATGCACTGTCGAGACTGCTCACCCTGTTAGAGCGACCCTCCAAAATTTGCGAACACCAGAATCTTGGCAAGAAACTTAGAACGAGCTGACGCGAGAAATAATTGATGCCACCTTCATTGACAACCTGAAAACAGACTGCGTCAGCGTGCTTTCAGTAGCCCTCACAGAAAAAGAGATCGTTTTCTTGTCCGGGTCTTTATGAGTACTCTGCATCCCAAGCCATGTAAAAGACTTTTCTTACTTCTCTGTTTTGTTGTTTGACCTGCTGATTTCGCCTCATTGACGATATCCATGCACCTGATTATAGCTACTCATTGAGTTTTTGCAGTTAATTGTTACCTCATTTTGTTAATTCTCACCTCAGGACGTGATCTTTTCACCTGTTTTTTGCTCTCATTGAATTTTTGGCTGTGAATTGTTTCCTCTTTGATGAACTTTTATCTGTTTTATCTTTCGTCTCGTTGAAGTTTTGTTGGCATGTTTTCTGTTGGCTTTTTCATGCATATCTTCACCTTTTCATGATTTTGCCTTTTTTTATTGTTGGCTCTTCATTGCCATTTTTTATTTATCATGCTGCATTTTGTTTTTACTTGCTTCTATGCCTTCTTTTCATAGCCTCTTCAGTGTTTGTTGAACCGCGTTCGTTTTTGTGAGGCGGCCTTCTCGTACTGAGGTTGCGATACGGCTACGGCTACTGGGATGGCGATTCGGCTTCTGATATTGCTATGCTCCTACTGAGATTGCTACATCTGTCTTGTGAGTGTGCTTGCGTGTCCAGTTCCTTATGTCAATTATAAATGCGCGGATCAAAAGTGGCCAAAATAATGTTGAGTTCAGCGCAGTTGTGTGTGTCCCTAGTCCTTTTTGTCCTTGTCTGCCAGCGCTGCGACACCAATATGCTTGACAACCACCACCAACTAGCCCAGCAGCATACCCTACACAACAGACCAGTCTGTAGTCGAACAAATCAGTCTGTAGTACAACAAAAATTGGTGTTGCACAACAGAAAATTTCCGTAGTATTTTTCGACTGAGTATGCTTCATGGCTAAGAAACATCGCGTGTTGCTTTCACGTCGGTGGGTGTAGAATTCCATATGAGGGCCCCCTGGAACCGTGAGAATGGCGATACGCGGTAGGCCGGGGCTTTGACGCAGTAGTCAGGCGTCTACTGTATACGTACAATGCAGTGCTTGACAATTGGGGTTTGTCGCACCTTGGCTGCTGGCGAGAAGCACTCGTAGCTTTGATGAAGGCTGCGTATTTGGTCTTGTCTGCTTCGGTGTAGCACTAGGTTTATGTCCAACGTGGGACAGTGGCATTGGTTACGTGCATCAGTACCGTATTGGTCGGTGAGGGCCACTGTAAAAATTTTGTTGAAGAATGTAGAAAATGTCTGGAAGCGGTCCTACAAGAATTTTTCTGTTCAGCTGTCTTTTCTGTTTTTAATTTTTCTGTGATTTTTCAATATTTTTTGTCCCCAAGTAATAAAACTTTTTTCGTAAAATGACAAACTTTCTGCTATATGGAGTTTTTTTTTCGCAGTTAAAATAATGATATGTCTTTTTTTACTCGTCTTTCATTTCACATGTTTTTGCCTGTAAAAACCATACAATTGCGTTAAGCGTCAATTTCTTCAATGAACACCATTTTTAAGGCAAAAGCCTGCTAACTCCATGTCAGGAATATCTTTCTGCGCTGGCAATACTCGATGCCACCCATATAGTTGGCTGCGAAACAGCCGTTGTCAAGCCGCCCGAAAGAGGAAAGTGGAAAAATGCATAGCAGATACCACTGTAGCACGGAGCCAACCAACCTCAATGTTGCGCCACTAGTTATATTCATTCAAATCGAAATTGTTACACAGCCGATCGTCGGACAGCGCCTTCGTGCTATTCATACCGTTTCGCTTTCTATTCAGCATTTACCTACTATTCATGTAATAATCAATTTGCCGTAGAACATAGAACAGACGACAAACATATACCGAGTTGTTCGCCTTCCTACCTTGGTTTCGGCTGGAAAG
The DNA here is from genome assembly GCF_055883805.1 of Amblyomma maculatum. NCBI lineage: Eukaryota > Metazoa > Arthropoda > Arachnida > Ixodida > Ixodidae > Amblyomma > Amblyomma maculatum. Next base: position 12,761,669 of record NC_139346.1, on the reverse strand, counting down.
CAGAAAATTACTGCTTCTTTCGCCAACCTATTTCGGTCAGTAAAGTAGAACAAATATTCTTTGTACGGGGACAGACGTTTTATTTCAAAACACCTGTAATTTCACACACAATTTTTTCAGGTCAGGAATGTCTGCTAGGACGTTGAGCAAAGCAATCGTCGTGTTATTATAGATATACCTGTATTCTTTTCCAAAATTCGTGGCCAGCACCTGAGCTAGTCTACGCCGGAAATGGGCGATGCCCCATGCGATTCCCAGTCCACGATCCAAGAGCAACCGGCTACGTGTTTCTTTCGACCTTCTGTGCCTTGCATGCCTCCGGCGCCCGCGGGTACGATGACACTTAATAGGGTGGTAAGGTCTTCAGTAGTAGAAACGTAGATTGGGCTAGGCAATTGTTCTTTTTTTTTAAAAGTATATGTGCTCTTGGACCGTGGACTGGGAATCGCATCACCCATTTCCGGCATAGACAAGCTCGAACTTTGATAAATAGTACCGGTATCTCTATAATAGCCCGACGTTTGCTTTGCTCAACCCTCAGGAAGTCAGTGGGGCATGAGATGAATAACGAAGAAATGATTAAATGAATGGAAAAAGGTTCGCTGATTTTATGAAATCCAAGAGTGAGCGGATATGGTCCCTGCGTCCAGGCGATATACAAGGTAGGGTTGCTTGCTGATAAGCCAGCTATTGACAGGTGCGTGTGGATTTCTGTTCTGGGTAGTCCCACATCAAGTAATGAATGGCGGCTTCAACGTTTTTGTTTTTACATATCGAAAACACTGGGCTGGGATATAAGTGTCGGAAGTGAGACCGGAAGTGAGAACGTTCGTGCTGTAATATCAGAGAAGGCCATATGACTGAGCCATCTTTCTCAATTCCTGGCAGCTGAGACATCTGCGGGACGAAGCTCCTTACGGGATCTTCGCTCGCCTTGACCACCTTCCTTCTAGAGAAGCCCAACCAGGTTTTCCATTAGCCAAGAATATTGAAGAAAAATCCACTCGTCGGAATAATAGAGGGAAAGGACATGGATGTTTCGCCACCGCTACAGGTGCCTTGTGCGCAACAGGTTTTGTATAGTTCCGGACCTCTCCAGGTTCCTTTGGCCGGTTGTCTAGACGTTGCTTCGCCGACTTTAAAATTGCCTAATTCTTCGGTCATTCATAGTTCAACGGTCGACGAGCGGGATTGTGCTTTCCGACGCCACCGTGGTGCTATATCTTTTTTCGGGTGCAAGTTGGCCGAATAAAAGAGTTTCTTTCAGTGCAACGCTGGCGTCTTTGCTCCTCGCCTACGTCATTGTCAGTATGATGTGAGGGTATTGTGTTCTTGCACAGTCGACGCACGTTGCCATCTTTTACGTTGCATGAATGGCTATGCAGAAAATTTGCTGTGTAGAGAAGAAGTGGAGGTTTCCGAACATCTCAAGCTAGCGCTGTTTCACATTGGTGGATTTTTGATATCTGTAATTTATTTATGATCTCATCATCCCTCGGGATGGCGAGTGCATGACCCCTGCGACCACCCGCCTTCGTCAAGTAGGCTGCCGCGTACTCGGCGGGTTACCTCAGCGTCGCTTGCAGATTCGGCGAATGACTACACAGTGAATATGATGGATTCCGACAGCAGCTACAAACCTGTTCAGCCGCGCCGCCGGAAAAGAAAGCTGCGCAGGACATCACCAACGAGTGAACCATCCAAGGGATCTTTTCCCTGGCCTTCGTACCAACAACGGCGAGGGCAACTCTCAACGTCATCATAAGCAGACAGCACTTGATCCAGTTTGTCGATCAGCTGGCTCCCGGTCAAGCCGACGAGCTCAGAATTAATCCACTGAAGAATGTCTTCCCTGTGGATGTCAAATCTCATGCACTGAAAATAATTTTTTGCTCATGGGAAAAAAAGACTACTGCAGGTGGAATTACGGATGTTGACCCTGAGATACGTGAAAATGATCTCTGCACGGTAATAAAATTTACGGCGCGCATTGCGGACGTTTCGGTCACTCAGTGTGTGTTAAATTAGTCTTTGAAACTGAATCCGTCCCATCCCACGTTAAAGCGGGCTATGCGAGACATCGAGTTGGCATGTATGTGCCAAGGCGTGCTACAAATGCAACAATATCGGACATGTGCCGTTTAGAAACGAGCTATCCTGCCGTCGATGGCGCGGTACACATGCAAACGGTGGCTGTCAAGTGTGCTAACTGATGAAGCGACTCTAAGGACCGCCCGAAAATGCGGAAGAAGATAATGAGAGACAATTCGTCAAGAAGCGACAAGGTCAGTTGTTGGGCGAGTTGGTGACGATGTTCCATATCTACAGCGCGATAAACGGGACAAGAGAACACAATAACGACAAACACAGCGCTGACTGACAACTGATTTTTTATTGCTTGTCCAGTCGGTATATATACCCCACTGGAAGGCAGAGATAGAAATCAAGACACACAGATCATGAGAACACATAAAATTCACACTACTACAGGGTCGCATCAACATTCGCATTCGAGATAAGCTGTTTTTTTTCTGATAATGCCACAGATGGTGCACTTATACAACTTTCCGAGAGCCAAAAAATTTGTGAAGTGCCAGGAAGGTGTAATCTATTCCCTGCCGCTATCATGTGGGAAGAGTTACATCGGCCAGACTGGCCGATGTCTTAACGAAAGATTAAAAGAACATTATTATAATATTACGCATGTCCCTATTACCGGTCACGTGGCTAAGCACTGCAGCAGCTGCAAAGAAGGTGACGAAGGTGACGATAGGAGTGCCTGCCAACCTTTGTACAATGAGTGTATGATTTTAGGAAGCCATCGTGACCAGTTGACTAGAGAGGTGGTGGAAGCACAAATGATAGCGAGGCTCTCGGAAAGTTGTATAAGTGCACCATCTGTGGCATTATCAGAAAAAGAAACAGCTTATCTCGAATGCGAATGTTGATGCGACCCTGTAGTAGTGTGAATTTTATGTGTTCTCATGATCTGTGTGTCTTGATTTCTATCTCTGCCTTCCAGTGGGGTATATATACCGACTGGACAAGCAATAAAAAATCAGTTGTCAGTCAGCGCAGTGTTTGTCGTTATTGTGTTCTCTTGTCCCGTTTATCGCGCTGTAGATATGGAACATGGGTCAAGAAGCGGCTGCATCTATTCGTCGCCGAAAGCGCCGTTCCCGATGCCGACACAAGCAATCCGAAGGAAAGCCTACCCTGGACAAGCCAACCTTACATTTAACGTCAGCACAGGTGCCACAGAAGCTTGAGCCTAATCCCAATAAAACGGCGCTGGCTGCAATGTCACAGGCTAATGCAAAGGAGCAGTCAAAAGCTTTTGTCTTATCAGCCTCCTCTGATGTTGAGCGGCCTGCTCTATCTTCAAAGGCCATCGCCATGCCTTATCTAAGTTAGGCTGCCGCACGTGTTGATAATACCGACAACCCCGACAGGAAGCAGGTGAAAGCAATGCCGAAACAGCTTGTGCATTCAATGCGTGTGCTGCTTCTTAGCATCAGCCCGCATTGCTGTTTAGTTTTGGACGCATTTGAGCAGCGCTGCTGCAATAATCCACAATGCGCAACAAACAGTGCCAATGCGCCGCAGTGTAGTGATGGGATGGCGGGCATTCCTGTTATTGCGATCTGTGAGCCCAACATGCCTTTCTAGATATGTTCTGCTAAGGTCTCGAGAAGCAGACGAAACAAGCAAAATGTTGGTGTGTGTACGCCGAGACATTGCGCACATCCGTCATGATCTACAGCCACACAACACGAGTCACTACATTTGGTCGCATTAACCCTAAAAGCACGAATTATTTAATTCGCGCTTATATTCCACCGAGAGATGACTTGGACCAGTCATATCTATTTTCAACGATCCAGTGTTGTGAAGCTCCTTATATTTTGGGTGACTTTAATGATTACACCCCTCAGTAGGGTAGTGTCATAATGTGCAATCGTGGAAGAGACTTGGCGGATTTTATGCATACGCATGATATCGTCAATATAAACGACGTCTCACCGACGTTTCTACTTGGAACAACCTACAGCAGCTGGTTGGATGTGCAGTTGCATTTGCAACATTTTTTACATTATTGCAGTGTTCCCTGAGTCTGTCGTTAAGACAACGACTAGTTTGACCAACATAGTAGTTGCCACAAGGCAGAGAGAGACAGTAGACAATGTTGCCTTTGCAGGGTACAAACTTGTTTTGGTGCTTCTTCATGCGCACTGGAAAAGCATGCATAAACTATCCCGGGTTGTCTACTCTCTTCCTCTCATCATCATCATCATCATCAGCCTGACTATGCCCACTGCAGGGCGAAGGCCTCTTCCATATTTCTCCACTTAACGTCCTCTGCTACGCTTTCTTCCTCCTCTCCCTGTGGCTTTGATGGTCAAGCTAGTTGTCTTAACGACAGACTCAGGGAAACTGCAGCAATGCAGTAGGATATTTTCGCGGGCGAGTTGGTTCATTGCAGATAAAAATGTAAACTGCGCGAAAAAACATGACACTAGACGACAAGCTTGGTGTGCGCTTCCAAATGGATTCTGTTTGTTTCTGGGGTTATACGACCAGCAAATGTGTTGAGACGTAAACTCAAGATCAAGATACTGTAAAGTGTTACTGGCCACAAACTTGTTAGTGGAGCCCCGGGACGATGATGTAAATAGCTTGTACAACGTGCGAATGTAACCTTGGCCTGCCAATCTGCGCTCGAAAAATGATGCAACCATACAACGCTTTCGTTCCGGAGGTTACCCAGCCCATATAATCAAAGCAGCATGTGAAAGCTTGTTGCAGAAGCTAAAAGGGCGCGAAAAGAAGGAAGAGAATGTTAAGGAAAAACCGTCGCAGGTGATGCCCTAGAGAGAGAGAGAGAAAGCTTCCGGTTTGCTACCGTGCACTGGGGAAGGGGAATGAGGAGTTTAAAGGAGAAAGATAGAAGAGAATGATAGGAAATGTAAGGCGGCGAGGAGCACAGTCACAGTTTCTCAATCAAGTTTGTGTCTCTCATAAAACACATAAGTGCTTTGAAGGCTTTGCCGTTAGACGCCTTCTGTAGCCATGGGCCGAGGATTTTCTCCTTTATGCCCTATATTCACCGTGTTTCCCACGATATAAAAAAAGTGGCGAACCGGTATGCTGTCAGAATGCTTTTCCCGGCACCGATCAAGCTGAGTAGCGTCTGCCCCTTGGCGTCTATAAGAAAGAGAACCAAGCCTCAGCGCAAAAAGTGTCACGAAAAAAAGTTCAACGAGTGTGCTTCAGGACTGGTGTACAATATTCCCTTCATATGCAGCAGATTTTACATTGGGAAGACAGGTAGATGTTTTAACGAACGGGCAGGAGAACGTAATTTGGCAATAAGGAACAATGCTGGAGGGCATTTAGCACCCCATTGTAAGTCCTGTGAAGGCAAGGGGAGGGGAAAGAACAAAATACCCTGCACGCCAATTCGGCGCAAAACCACGTTTTTGTTTAAGTCAAGAGATAACACAGAAAGGGAGGTTGCTGAAGCTTTTCACATCTTAAGAACTGGCGAGAGGTGTGTGAGCACTTCATCTATTTTGCTTTCATCAAGTGAAATTGTGTTTTTGGAAGGCCGCCTGTAAATTTTCTGGTGCCTTCCCATATCCTCATCTTGGTCTTAAACGGTTTTCAGGTTTCCAAATGCAATTTGTTGCAAGGTTCTTTCTTCACCGTTACAACTGTTTCTTGTTATTCCCGTGCCGTCATTTTTTCACATGATTCTTTTTGCTGGTTTCAATGCTGACCTCCATATTTGTTCCTTCTTTCCGTTTACCCCTTCTTTTATCGCAAAAGGGTTTTCCTCCTTTCCTTTTCATCTCACGCCAGCGTTGTTTTTCCACACACCAAAACCTTTTTTGCTTTATCTGCATTAGCAATTTTTTACTCAGTCTGATTGTGGTTTCTCATGTGAGGCTTTTTTGGGGCATGACGTTTGAGTACTCGACCTTTTATCTGGCATTCTGCCATATGTTTACTCATAGTGTGAAAGAAAATTACGATAAATTTGACCTTCTTACCGTTTATCACGTCATGTGTGAAAGATAGCAGTGGTTGCGCGCCTCAGTTCCCTCCTGTATATAGCATGTGCTTTCGTTCACCAATAAACATTTGGAAGTCTGCGCCCTTGTTGTCGTTTTTGTTCCTTGGTCTAGTGTCCCGTTTTTTTTCCGCGCAGTTTAAATTTTCAACTCCAGTAATGTAAATTATGCTACTCGCATCATCGGAATTCACCGGTGTGATTGTGCTTGTCATCAGCTGGTCGAAAAGTGCGAAGTTGTAGCATGTCACGAACACCTGAGAGATAATTGAGGCTTCAGAGATTACGAATCCAGATCCGGCATGTGTTACCGCTCCATAAATTAAAAAAAAAGAACACGATGTTTCTTGTGTCATCGTAGAATGTAATGTCGTGTTTTCCCGCGTGTTTTCATTTCTGCTTTATCAGAAGCGGCTTCTTGTACTTAGACAGAGGCGCTGAATAAAACAATCAGTTTTTAGTCAGCGCTGTGTGCCGTCACTTCCTCTCTCTGCCCTGCTTTTCCCCTAGAATGTCGTACAAATTGACCCATCAGTCTACGGTATTGAACATCCATTTGTGTCTCATTCTAAGCCTTGCTTAAAAGAAGCCTAACTTAAAAGAAGCTTTGTCTCCTTGGTTGCCAAAGAGGTGCCTAACTGTGACCCGAGAAAAAGAGGTTCGACTCCAGCGCTTGCCGTGTTTTCTTTTAAGTTAAATTCAGATGGCTCTGAGATCACGAATCTCAATTAACGAGGTTTTGGAGTCAAAGTGCCACGTACGCCGGTTTTTTCGGGACACTCCAAAGTTTGGAACCCTCACAGTAGAAGGTTAAAAATTACGAGGGCATGCTTGGGACTCTTAAGGATGTGAATCGGTGAAAGCAAATATGTGGCTTCTTGTTGAGCTGCAGCGGAAGTTTGGGTTGTAGTTTTACCTAATAATTTGCTTTTAAACTTTGTTTTCCACTTGACCTTTACACTGAGCTGGCTCGTCCTGCACGTGCGGCAGCACGTGCAGCAATTCTGCATTCTCACAGCGCCTGCATCGCATTATATGGCTTGCTGCTCTAGTCGGGCCGCTAGCACAACCTCATCCATAGCCGCTACCTCCCGGCGGCAATTAAGAGCTGTTGTATACTTTTTCAACCTGGGTGTACTTTCTCGGGCTTGCGCACCCGTGAAAAGGGTCTCGTGCGTCGTTATCCATAGCGAGGTGGATTTAAGCTCTGAGCCTACGAAGCGACGTGTAGAGGGCGGGCTGCTGGCGTTTACTTCCTCCTCCTCGCCAGCCCCGCTGTCATCCGTGCACTAGGAAAGCGGAATTATGGACTCGGGAAGCGTGGTGGCTAGAGAGAGGATGGTAGTTCGACTCCTGGAGTGTATTTCTTTATTGCTGCGAGGACACTAATGCGGAGATTCAAAGCCCTTACGTGTCCGCAAACTGGCCACATAGAATCGGCGCCTGGGCAAATGAACCGATTTTCCAGACGATGCCCCGTACAACCGATATTTCGAAGGCAACGTGTAAACACCACGGCGTGATCTTTCGCTGGCAATTACCAGGTTAAGCAGTGTTCAAAATCTATTATATCTTATTCACTTATCTTCTGTCTCTCAGACGCGACCCTGAAGAAAAAAAAGGAATTTAAGTCTTTCGCCTAAAAACGTCATATTCGAATGCTGTGCCAGAAGCACTTCCGACAGGCGACCGCAACATCAGATAGACTATGATAAAATTACCCAATAGCAGCGCTGCATTGTAATAGTAGTTGCAAATGAAAATGTGACCCATTAATTTAGGAAATGAAGAGGGCGGAGAAAGAGACATCGCGAAAGGTTTTTTCATGAAATAAGTGTTTCTCGCAGGTAAAATGGTGGCCCTCGAGCGGCGGCCAGGGCAAGGGGCCGCTTGCATCTTGGCGCTCTGCGCGAATACGCATATCTTGTAGGCGCGCTTGCAAGTTTTAACATGTGTTGTGCGTTATGTCCGTCCTACTGTACTATGGTGCATCCCTAGAAACGCGTGCATTTAAAAAGTGATCAAGCCCGGCGTTGATCGGTGTATAGGTGGGCTGTTGCTCTTCGTTGCCGTTCACAGGCTGAGGCCCTGGCTGGTCTGCACCAGGATCACCGTGTACGTGATGATAGCTCCGCCCATCTGCGTAGGAGAAAATAAAGGCTGCTTACGGAAAATGGCAGGACAAGGGAGCTGCAGCGCCGGCAAGCCTTCATGGTAGTTCGCGTTCATGCAAACCGTATGACACGTTGCTCTGAGACGTTTGTTGTTCTTCATTACATTGACGACAAAAAAAACTGCGAGAAGAAGAAAGGGGTGAGCGAATTCTGCGGATACCCTCATATCATGACTTACGGTTCACCACTTCTACTCTATAAATATTTGTTGCGTTATTGCACCGTAGGTGCCTGAGTGCACGTTCTTTGTCACGAATGCATGCTGTTATTGTTTGTTTCGTTTTTCATCCAAAGTACTAGTGTTATACTACATTTTGCGGTAGCTGAACAAAACATCCGCCTCGCTTGCGAGAGGACCGCGGCGCAATCTGGTCGCGCAGTTTCCTTCCGGATTGCGAAAAATCCACGCGTCGTAGGAATTGCAAAAACAGGTCTGGGGTGCGACCTGATCACGGTAACCACCTCCGGAAAAGCTCGATCGCTTACCAGAACGGGATTTCGCAATCCTGCTGTAGTAATTGGCCACAACCTCTTATGAGCATTGCAATGCACCCCCGAAAGAAAGAGAGAGGGAGCCCTCAGTCCCCCAGACGCTGTGTAGCAACTGACCGTGGCCTCATCAGACCTGTGACGCAGCGGATGGTGCCAGGATCTCTGGCTCTGGACAGACCATGGAAAGGTAAGTGCGCAAAAAGACGATCACGTGAGAAGAGGAGACTGTCTTCTTTTTTGCGCACATATCGTCATGAACAAACTCGCCCAACAAAGTATCCTGCTAGACAGACCGCCATTGGAAACTGACCTTGACAACGTTAGTGAGGTTATTCTAGCAGTGCTGTTGGAGCAACTATGATATCACACCAATGAAGCTGCTCAGCGCGGCATCGGGATGAAGAGGACGAGGTGGAAGCGCGGGGACTGTTGCAGGTCCTACTTTGTTCCTTGCATTCATGCATTGCTCGCCTATGCTGTAAGTAATAAACTTAAGTGCGCGGTTACATTGTCCTGACCACGAGGAGGAAGAGCGGGAGAAAACACTGCTACATGTGTACGTATATTCATTTACGTTTGTGTGCGTACGTGCGAACGAAGTGGCCGTGGCAGACGTCTCCTCCTGAACGGTTCCGACTGGGGTCTGCGGGCTACCGCCGTACGGACGGCCAGCGGAATAACAACGATGTTGGCCGAAGAAAAGCGCTGTTAGACCCTCCCGCAACCATTCTGAGCCAGGCCGGCGTATGTGGTTTTAGGAATTTGACGGGTGCTTGCGGTTAACTGATACGATGGCGACGGTGGAAAGACGGCGGGAGAAGAGGACCCGGAGAGGGAGCAGAGGTTCCGTCCGAGCGACGCGGCAAAAGGAGACTGATTCCGGTGCCGGGAAGAGAGGCCGAACCCTGCCACAGAAGTTGTGCCGTAATTTGTGTACAGATGTAAATAAATTCTCTATGCTGTAATTAGAGTGGTTCAGGTTAATCCGGAGAGAAGTGAAATTTCAAGAGACAAAAGAACGTCTAATATTTACTCCACACCCGTAAAACCAGGTGGAGCGTGAAGGGTATTCTTGGCCAGTGTAGAACATCGACGAAGTAGACACTTGACCGGACTCCCATCTGAGCTAAACATGGCGATCTACGCTGGAGGTCCCTTTTCGCGCATGACTTCCAATTGAGGCCGCGAACATCAAATACAGATCAGTCCTGGTCGTATCAGCGTGAGCCCAGCACATTGTCCGGTCTCGCCGAAGAGGTTGTAGTAGACTGCCTGACGCCCTAAAAACGGCTTCAGCAAGCATAATCGCTGGGTCTCGGCCATGAAGTAAAACTTGTTGCTGGGCTAGTTGGTTCATGACAGTACTTTGTCTCCTCTCTTGTGCTTATCTTTTTTGCGCTTATTTTTCCCCGTTCAGCCATGAAACTTGCAAATATGGTCTTCTCTTGAACTTGAACTCTGCGGTGGCTCCAGAACCACAAAGCTTTCTCTACATGTGAGAGATTTGTTGAAGAGATAACTGTTTTACAGACTCAACATCTCAACCGCGCAAAACAGGGCAGACTTTTTCCCAACGAGCACAGTTGCCTGGAGAGACTTGCACTACTAACATCGATAAAATCCTGAAGCACTATCGCGTTCTGAATCGATGCATGTCTCAAGGAAACAAGGTTAGCCATCTTTTAAAGGTGTTGGCGGATGTGCACCATTTCCTGTTCACGGGGAAATTCTCGCCAGTACCTCAGATGTGATCCAGCACTGCCGCACATTTGAACATGTTGCTCATTTCGTTCAAATTTGGACGCCTTTCCAACTGTGACCAGCGTTGTGTCCTCGACGATCTTGCCTCACTGGTCCGCACAGTTGTGAATGAAGAGCTGGCCAAACACCTGCAAGACCACGCCGCAAGACTTGTGTACTCCGAGTGCGCAGTTAGTTCGGCCACAGCAGGCTCAGCACCGTGGGAGCGACAGCCAGAACTTTTGCGCTACCCCTCTGCACCTCTGAGAACCCGGTTTTCTCCGCCATCCAACGTTCGTCGGGCAGCCCCCCCCCCCCCCCCCCGTCGAATTCCTCCAGCACGTACGCCTTTCTTGATTTATTACAAGCTGCGACCGCCGTGGGAACATCATGTGGTTTTGTCAGCGTCGGCGACAGAAAGCCTGAGGCTCTCGCACGCGACCTTGGGCTGGTTTCCGGGACGAGGGCAATGTTGAATGCAGTCAAGCTCGACAACAACTGTCTCGCCCAGGCGCCTTTCACAGTGACTCTTCCGATTCTGACTGCGGCTAATCACAACACCACACCCGCGCAGAGAACGGTTCCCGGCACCACGTCGACGCTCGCCGCCGGCAGAAGCTACCGATGGACGTGAAGTAACAAAGCATTACTTCGCAAATTCCTCTGTTTGCTTTGGTCTTGAATAACAAAGTGCGTGTAGTGCAAATGACGTATATATTTTTGCATTAGTGGACACCGGTGCCACAGTTTCCATAATAAGCCTGTTTCAAAAATCGCCTTGGACCAATGTTTGGCTGGGGCGGAAGTTAGCTTTCGCAGTGTTGCGGGAGAACATTTGCGTCCTGTGGGTCTGGGCCTCGTGTCAGGCGCCGTTGCTGGGGAAAAGTTCCCAGTTGAATTTGCAGTTTTAGCCAAGCGTGGTGTCATTGATTTTCTGCGCCATTCTGGAGAAACGGTCGATTGCGCAGCAGGCGAAATATTGTTGCTGCATTTGTAGAAGGCTCACCTAGCCCTAGTTACGGAGAATTTTATGTCACCAGCAATATATTGTTACCATCTATGGCTGCAATATTTGTGTGTCTACGGCTCCTCCAATCGGGCAGGCACCTACTCTGTGTTTATTGAAGCCGACTTCAACAACGCCGCGAAGAATATTAGTGCTACGTGCCGTCGTCTAGGTCATGTGGGGACTGAACATTTTGTCAGAACCCACTTGCTCACTATCCGGCGTCAAATTGGCTACATCTAGGAGGCCTTCCTCATCCACACGAGCGGGTGCATCGTATCACGAAGTTAACCCGGATGATAAACAAATCCCTTTCATATGTCTGGCCAGCGAAACGTATGTGCAGTTCTAGTGATCTGCGTTTGTACTTTTCTCAAAAACCCGATATTTCTGCGCTAGCACATTCATTTATGTCACATAAGATCAACACTGGAGACCCAATCAGACAGAATCTCCACTGAATATCGCCAGCCAGACGCAGGGCAATCAACGAACGAGGACACGTTGAAGAAAAGTGTTATCGGGAAGTAATTTGGCAGCACCCATCATCTTGGCTAAAGAAAAATGACAACTCATTGATATTTGTATTTACTATCGTCGGTTAAACGCCGTTATAAACAGGGCGTTTCCCTTTTCCACGTTTCGATGATGCCTTAGACTGTCTTCAATCTGCTTCTTATTTCTCGTGAGTAAATCTGCGATCTGGCTATTGGCAGATTCCCGAGTGATACGTCGGACTAAGAAAGGACAGCCTTTGTGACATCTGATCGATTTATGACCAGCAGTTATTATTATTCAACGCGGCATCTCGAATTGGTAATTACGGCAATGAAAGCTTGCGTGTAGCCATTCTGAATAAGTTGAATTCTTTCAGGAAAGAGGGAATCAAGATATAGAGCTTGTCATTAAGGCCGCAGAACCAATTGTTTTTGTCATGTTGTTCTTCACATAAACGAAATTATTTACATGCTCTAATATGACTAATTTCATGTTATATAATTTCTGTGTCTTTTTTTTTCTCAATTCACTGTATACATTTCCTATTGTCTTTTCTATTCATTGCAAACGTTTTGCTTTACTGATTGTAGTTAAATCATGTAGTTATTATTTCCTTTATTGATAACTTGGAATTCGTTGCGGATGCCCTGCTCTTGTGTAGGGGGTTGGAGCCTGGCCATGCTGCATGATTGCAGCTTTTTCTCTACATCTCCTCTTGTATGTATGTGCAATACATGAAACTAAATCTAGTCTATTCTATGAATTTAATGCCATGCTGCCAGCTACATTGGAACGATTATAGACATAATTTTGCGTGGCTTAAAGTGCGTGATATGCATGTGAGACCAAGATGACAATCATTTAAAGAAATACATTTCGGGAGCATAATGACCGCCTTAGTCTTAAGCTGAGCTGTATTTGAAACGTCGGCCTAATTTTAAACTCCAAAAAATGTCACTTCGCTAAGCGGCCGACCCTGGTGCTGGGAGTTTTAATAGACCACAACGGTACTCGGCCCGACCCCCAGAGGATCGCTGCAGAGCTCGAACTTGAAAAACTCATATCGTAAATCAATTGCGAAGCTTTCTGGGTCTAAAATCATGTTTCCGTCGTTTCATCTAAGAATTCGCCCAAATTGCTCATCCGCTCACTTCCCTCCATCGTGTTTCGTCCCCGGAATACGAGTCATCGTTTCCACAGCTCAAGTTTCTTCTAACATCCGGTCCTACCGGCTGCTACCTCAAGTGCTCGTCCAGCTACAGAACAACATGTTATGGCGTACACAAGCCGCACTTTAACGAACGCAAACTATACGCTAACAGAAGCGGAATGTCATGTAACGAGGTTACCGATTCTCTGTGTTGGCTTGTTGGCCTGCGCCACCCCTCCAGTCGACTTGCTCGCTGGGCATTGCGTCTACAAGAATATGAATTTTCTGTGACCGCTCTAATAGAGCGGTCACCGCCATACTGACGCTGACTGTTTGTCCCACGCATGGCAGTCTGTCGGACAACTGCCCGGCGCCTGTGACCGAAACATTGCCAGACCACGTCAAGTAGAGCAATGTCAAGACCACGCTCTGATTGCGTCTGCACCTAAAATTTATTGTTTCGTCTGCTTGCAAAAAGAACTACTCAAATGATGGTGCCCGTCTGTTGCTCGTCGGCTTCTCTCCGCGGCGGCGTCCTTTATACGTCACCTGAAATCACCTCGTTTTTGCCCGCACTCTCGCGACAGCGTTGCCAAGGTTGAACCCGACACGGCGCACATGACCGAGAGGAACCGCAAATGCAACCAAAACAACGAGAGCGGGAAAAGATATTATATGGCCAACTATGTCCCTCACTATGGGGGAACTCTATGCAATCCGCGATGCTATGGAGGCCATAAATAAAATAGATTCGATAACAGAAGCCCACATCTATACAGACTCTTTAGCCGCCATAAAACAACTGAAGAAAGTGACGAAGACGCTATGTGTTACCCAGGAAATCCACGCACTCAATAAAAAACAAAAAAACAAAGATAAGCATCCAGATACGTTGGACACAAGAAAATGTTGAGAACGCTGAGCAGAGAAAAGTTGACCACCTCACACACGAAGTTCCACACACTAATGCGCCCCACCAGGCTCCCTTTCGATGCCCGCTCCGCTGTTCCCATCTTAGCATCCTCTTTAAGGAAAATTACACATGCCCTCATTCTCCCGTGTACATTCCCACTCCCTCGTAACTTAACGAGATAGGAGGAGGTTTCCCTTAGAAGGATAAGAGCTGGGGCGGCCCTTACCCCGTCGGTAAAATGCCGATGGGAATCGCAAGCTGACATCGGACCAACCACATGTCCGAAGTGTTCCACACCAGCCGCAGAGGTGGATGTTCGCCACCTGCTATGGACTTGTGCAGGGACAAGGGCATCAAGGACACAGGTTCTGCGCGAAGTGGGACTAACCACAACAAGGGAAGAAGACTTTTCTAAATGGCTCACCGACAACGCTAAGAGCGGGAGCCTGCTCCGGTTCCTTACGGAAAACCATTTACATGAGTTTATATAATATGCCTTATGGCAAGCTTACGTACAAAAAAAAAGAGAAAAATGTCCCTCACGCGCATCTGTTTCATAACGTGAGAATCATCGGCCGCGGGAAAACGAAGGTAGGACGAGAAATCTCAGAAGCTTTTAAAATCGAGGCACTGTATGATTCAGCGACAGCTCTTTCAGCTTCGCGGCAAAAGAGTACGGGTTAATGAATGCGTCGTATTTGGCCATATGTTATATTTTCCCGCTCATTCAATATTTTTGTTCTTGATATATTTTGTTCTTGTTTTGATAGCGTTTGTGGCTGCATGTTGTCTGCTGTTCACCAAGCACTGAAAACCTTCAGTTCTGTTTGCAGCATGGTCCGGTGAACGCGTCCTTTTGTCCCTTGCCAACTTGTGAATCGAAGTACGATGCTGGCCTTCTTCAACCTGTCAAGCCCCCTGCATCGCTTTTTGGGGAAATTGGAATTGATTCTGATTGACCATTTCACTAAGTCGTCTGACGGCCGTTGCTGGATTGTCATGCTCGTTTCTTGCTCGTTTCTGCCAAAGCAGTACGTGCCAAACCTTTTATTACACAAAATCGTTCTTCTGCATGGCGCGCCCCGGGTGATCATCAGTGACCGCGGTCGGCAGTTCACTGCAGGTATCGCGGAAGAAGAACGTTTGCGCCTTAACTGGGAATAGCGCCATGCTGCCCCTACCACTCTCAGACAACATGATGTCGATGTGTGTAGCGTTCAGATTCTGATTCAGATATTCTTTACTTCTCTTTCAAAAAAAATGAAAGAGGGAACTGCGACAAAAGGCGGTTAGGCCTGACGCGGTCACAGTTCCCCATACAGTTCACAGCGGCGCGCAACACGGAAAACAAACGATAACAGAACATTACAGCAAAAGTGGTAATGAAACATACTGGAGTAAAACCTAAAAAAATAAACAGTGTACACTGTACACTCAAAAAGAGACAACAGCATATGGCACACAAAACACGGAAAAGAAAAAAAAATTGTACAGTAACATAACATGAGGAAAATTTGCATTTGTCAAATACAAAACCAGACTAAACAGTTATTCCACTTCGGAGAATATCAACTGCTTTTTTATGTCTCTTTTAAATCTGTGTTTAGAGAGATGGAACATTGAACATAGGGATGAATTTTTTAGAATAGTTGGAATCTGGTAATTAAGCTTCTGTTTACCGTAATTTGTCCTTGTTTTTGGGATGAGGTTTCTGTGTTGTCTGAGAGGGTATTTAGTAGGAAATCGATTAGGAGAGACGGAAAAAAGCCTATTCTATGGATATGTTGTAACAAGCGGTATGTGTAGACTCGGTTAGCTTGAAGTAGATTATGTTTTTGGTATAGAGGCGATGTTGGTAAGTGTTCCGGTCTTCCATGATAACCCTCAATAGCCCGGAGTGCCTTTTTTTGCAGAATCAAAAGCTTGTGATAATTGCTATTTGTTGTGGTGCCCAACACCAGTGAACAATAAGATAACTTAGAAAAAAATAGAGCATAATACATAGATACTTTTAATGAAACAGGTAAAAGGTCACTGGTCCTGTAGAGACAGCCAACAGTTCTGCTAAGATCTGTGGCAAGATTAGAAATATGTGTATTCCAGGATAGGTGTTCATTGAACCAGACACCGAGAAACTTCTGAGTGGTTACCTGCTGTATTTGTTTGTTAGCATACCTTATATCAAATGAGTAATGGATTGGGGCGTTGATAGGTCTGAAAATAATATAACTAGTCTTGGACAAGTTTAGGCTAAATTGATTTGCCTGCATCCAAGCGTGCAATTTTACCATTTAGTTATTTACAGCAGTTTCTAAATCTGGCAGAGTTCGGGCTGTGAAAAATATATTCGTATCATCTGCATACATGACCAAATCAGGTGAATCAGGTATGTTACAAACATCATTTATGTAAACTAAAAATAAAAGTGGGCCTAAAATAGATCCCTGCGGCACACCTTGAGTAACACACAAGAAATCTGAAACAAAATTATTGCATTTGACATATTGGGGTCGGTTGCTCAAGTAACTTCTAAGCAGGCTCAAGGAAGTACCTCGTATTCCCTACCTAGTTAGTTTGCTTAAAAGAATTTCATGCTGCACGCAATCAAAAGCTTTTTGAAGGTCCAAGAACAAACCAAGTGTATATGCTCGGGACTCAATATTGTCAATAACTTTCTCTTCAACAGCAAGTAAGGCTTGTTCGGTCGATCTATTTTTTTAAGAAACCATACTGGGACGGGTTAATTATATTATGAGCACTGAAGAACTTTTCCATTCTGCTGTGAATGGCTCCTTCGAATACCTTAGAAAATACAGATAATACGGAAATCGGTCGATAATTCGTAACATCATTTCTATTTCCTCCTTTATATACTGGGCACACCAGGGCTATTTTTAGTTCATCTGGAAACACACCGCTGGTGAAAGTTAGATTTATAATGTAAGCTAGAACGTCGCAAATTGATACCGATACATACTTTAACGGTATGGCTTTGATGCCGTCATGGCCGGCGTAAACATTGCTTTTTATTTTACCAATATAAAGAGCTACTTCTTGTGGAACCACAGGCAACATCACAATAGAATTAGATAAAGGTTCAATGAGGTCACGCATGGAGGGGTTTGATAAAGATTGATCAAAAGTGGGTTTACCAGCTTCAATGAAAAAGTGGTTTATGGTGTTTACTATATCAGTTCCACTGGTCTTGGAATCAGATATAAGAATTTCTACGTTATCTCTGCACTTCTGCTTGTTTAGTAATTCGTTTATCTCATGCCAAACTTTCTTGCGGTCGTTATATATTCCGAGAAGCGTTCTATATAATAAGCCGTTTTTGCTGCCTTGAGGTCTTTGTTTAATTTATTTCGGAATTTCTTGAACTCAGTAAAAAGGTTTGCATCACGAGTGCATACAAAGTTATGGTACATTTTATTTTTAGCCTGTATTCGTTTATATAACTGCTTATTGACCCATGGCTTTCTGGACTTTCGAAAGCTCTGCTTAACTTGAATTAAAGGAAATGCAGCATTATAACATTCAGTGAATTTTGCAAGAAATGTAGTATATGACAAGTTGACATCAGATATGTAATATATATTGTCCCAACTAGTGTTTTCAATAAGAGTTCGAAATTTAAAAAGGTTTGTCTCACTAGTATCCCTAGTTACCTTCTCGGCGCTTTTGGATACTATTTTATTGTGGTTCATAGGAAGAAAACAAAAAATCGGGATGTGCTCGCTAATTTCAGAAGATAACAGGCCAGCCTCCGTTTGAGGAGACATCGTATTTGTGACACAAACATCCAAAAGAGATGTTTGTGTCACCGGTGCGCGAACGAAAAGCAAGCCTCTCATCCATTCTGCTTTTTGCAGTGTTAAACGCCGATGCTTCACAACACGTGCTGGAGCTGCCTTGGACTGCTACGGCTAACCCTGTCTGCCTGGGGACAGCAGATCATCGGCGATTCCGGTGCATAATCTGCGTCCAATCGCCGTGTGACAACCGTCTTCCGCTGCCTATAAAACGGACAGCATTCCTGGGACTGCAGTAGTTTGGCAGCGGTGCGCGAACGAAAAGCAAGCCTCTTATCCATTCTGCTTTTTGCAGGTGAGCGATTGAACTTTTTGTTGCTTAGCCCATTGTTTCGTTGCGCACTACTGCCAAGTTATCAGCTCTGAAATAAAGGCACTAAGAAAAGAGCTTAGCGAGCTGGTAAGCTGCAATGAGAATTTGAGACCCGAAAACAAACGTTTGGCTCTAAGGGTTGAAGAACTTGAGCAGTATGGTCGCCTAAACAACCTAGAAATCAAGGGTGTAAAGTCGGATGTTGAACCAATCGAAGTGGTAGAGAAAATCGGCGAGGTCATTAATGAAGAAGTTTCTTCCATTGACATAGACACATGTCATAGAATCCCCACTAGCCGCAAAGATGAAACCAATATCATAGTCCGCTTTGTGAGCCGAGATAAGCGCCACGCATTTCTTTCCAAGGCCAGAAAGCATGGGCTGTCTAATAAGGAGCTTGGCTTCACAGACACAGACAGCGGCCGTATCTACGTCAATGAACACTTGACCTATGCCAACAAAAAACTGCTAGGAGCGACCATTGCTCGAAAAAAGGAACTCGGCTGGAAATTTGTGTGGACGAATGGCTGCAAGATTTTCGCACGCAGGGATGAATCATCTGACACAATCAAAATCTCAGCAGGATCTGATCTGGCTAAAATGGCTAATTAGGTGTTGACTTATCTGATAGCTGGATTGATATCTCATTGACATGGACAGCCCATTCCATTGCATTCATTGTGATACACGATGCTTTAACAACAAGTTTGCCACTTCCATGGGAATATTGTCTGGCATACATATTAACGTCCGTAGTATGAAGAACAAACGTGACAGTCTTGATGAGTTCTTTGGGTCATTAAATGTGCAGTTTGATGTGCTTTTCTTTACCGAAACTTGGTTAAAATCTCAAGATGATCATTTGCCGTTCAAGAACTACCGGCATCTTGGGCTCATTCGCCTAAATATGAGAGGTGGTGGTATTGCCTTATATGTGAAAAACTGTTATCCACAGTCTGTACTAGAAGACATTTCGATGATAGATCCCAATGTCGAGTGTTTAGCTGTATCACTGTCCGATATCATTGTGGTTGTGATATACAGACCTCCTGCTGGGAAAAAACTGCATTTTTTAAAGTTTCTTGAAAGTTTACTGCTCTATCTCGCCAGTTTCCGGTTGCCTTTTGTAATAATGGGTGATGTTAATATTAATCTAATGCATGATGATTGTAACACACATGAATTAAATAACATTATAGCATCTTATGGTTGTATACATGCTATATCTATACCAACTAGAGTTACCGTTGATATCGTGGATATCGAGGATATCGTGTGGATTGGGAGGTTGCTGCGTGGGCCCATAGGAACGTTTCGCGGCGAAGAGATAGCACAGATGACAAGAACTGGGAAGCTGTCCTGCCATTTGTTACTTACGCATATAACACAGCTAATCATGAAGTAAACATCAAACTGGGCTATTTGGTGACTGACTTGTTCAAACATCGTTGCGCTTATAAAATACACACGTAGAAAATTATACAAGCCAATGCGCTAAAGTGTCGGTTTCAACGTCTCTTTTTCAAAAGCGCAACGATGTTTGAACAAGCATGAAGTGACCGGATATTCTCCATTTTTTCCTTCTTGCCGTGGACCTTCCCGGACAGAATCCTTCCATTCTTCGTTCACGGGGATCCATCCGTGTCGCAACATCTCGCTGAAGAAGCACGTCATCTTGCTCGTTTGCGAACTGTCGTAAAGATCCGATATGATGCAGCTAATGATAATTGGTTTGGTTTTGAACGCCTTGCGCGGACTGTGTCAAAAGTTCTTGTGGCAATACGCCGGGCCTTTTGTTGTTTTAAGTCGGTTAAGTGACGTGAATTTATGTATTGCTAAATACGTGACATCGAGCAAAAGGTAAAAGACTTGCGCAAAAAGTAGATGAAGAAAGAGACGTGACAACAAGACAGAGCGCAAACTTCCAACTGGTTTTATTTAAGAAACGGTACCTACTTATATAGACATGTGAAATCATATCATATCGATCAAGAATAAACACGTGAGCACACAACCAGCGAAGATCATCTACCAAGCAGGGCAAAAATGACCTAAATCTCATCAGACTATCACTGAGGCCAAAAAAATTAGAAAATAAAAAATAAAAAAAGATCACCTACCTGCTTGGTCGATGATCTTCGCTGGTTGTGTGCTCACGTGTTTCCTCTTGATCGATATGATATGATTTCACTTGTCTATATGAGCAGGTACCGTTTCCTAAATAAAATCAGTTGGAAGTTTGCGCTCTGTCTTGTTGTCACGTCTCTTTCTTCATCTACTTTTTGCGCAAGTCTGTTACCTTTTGCTAATATGAACCAACTCGCCCAGAAGAAAGTACTTATTGAAGTGACATCGAGGAATCGTTGCTCGCGGTAGGCGTAGCTGGCTCATTTGACACGATTGGACCGCTGCAATCCTAGAACTTGCTGACTCGCTGAGCTCCATCTGCCCCGGCGACACAGCTGTTACGCCAATGACGCTGCGCATGAGGAAGAGGTGGAAGTTCGTGGCTCTCATGAAGGAAGCTTTGTGGATTGGGAGGTTGCTGCGTGGGCCCATAGGAACGTTGCGCGGCGAAGAGATAGCACCGACTGACTGATGCCGCTGTCAAGTCAACGTGGCTCTGCGTTGCTTGGGATGCAGGAACCGTGATCCGCTGACGCCGAGCCGGCGCTTTGGCAACCGAAGAACACCATCGCCGCCCCACAAAAGAAGGGGGGGTTCACGCAGTGGCAAACGGTTGCCGGAAAAGCGCGTGCAGCTACCGGATGACACGAGGGGGAGGGGGGGGGGGAGCGGCTGTGGAGCTGGTTACGGGGGACAACGGCGACGCCGACGCGAAACGCAGGAACAGGCGCCAAAAGGCTGCGCTCTAAAAAGAACAAGAAGTAGGGTTTGTTGGCAATAAACCTCTATGTGGTAGCATCAATGATAGGGTGGCGGACATCTTAATAAGCTTTATAAGCGATATAAACTCAAGGTTGTGCAGGCCTTCGCGCCTACATGTAGTCATGACGACCTGTGACGATGTATAATTGGCAATGAATAAAGCAAGAACGCAGTATACTGTACTGATGAGCGGCTTGAGCGCGATGGCAGGCAAAAAGCAGGCCGGAGACCAGGCAGTGTATGAATAATGGCATTGTCTCCAGGAATAGCGGTGGGGAGTTATAGTGTTTTAAGAAATCAATAGCTTACGAATCATGAACATCTTCAATAAACGTGAAAACCGGAAGTGAACATGAAACCCTAATGGGGAGACTAATGGGGTAGCCGTAAAGATGGTCGGCAATTACCTCATATTAGTCTAGATTTGAAAAGGAGATGGAACAGACTACTAAGAAAGAACTTCATCAATGAGTTATCTGTGAGAGGGAAGGTGGAAGAATTCAGGACCTTGCTACAGAACAGATATTTACCTTTGCTTGAGGAAGGCGACCTTATTGTAGATGGAATGGAAGTTAATTTCCGTGATAATAGCGCGCCGAAGTAGTTGGTGGAATAGCTAGACAGGATACCGGTAATCTATCTAAGCAGGTGAAACATCTGGTTAAGAACCTGGAATGCATGAAAACTTCCACCTACGTATACAGGATAGAACTGGCATAGTTATCAAATCTAAAGAATAAGCGTAAAATGTCAGACATGCGGAAGCATAATATGGAGAGAATGTAGCGTGTTCTAAAGAACGGCAATAGCCTGAAAGCAATGAAGAGGAAACTAAGATGTATGTACTAAGGGACAAGGCCTGCAGTGTCATTGCTAATATCGATAAGGTAATCAAATCAGCTGTGGAGTTGTACAGTTGTCTGTACAGTATACGAAGTAGTCAGGACAATACTGAGATTGACAGTAGTCAAGAGCAAACAGACGTTCTGCGAAGAACGACATTAAAAAAACTTAGATGGTACAAATGGGGGAAAGGCAGCTGGAAAAGTTCAGGCAACTACAGGTTTGTTGACGGATGGTGAGGATATCGTGCTACTAATATCCATGGAACTAATATCCTCGAGCTCGTTCTGCCGTCATGCATACCCCGAACAGCTTAAGCACCATTACCCTTAGTGAGAGATTCATTGACCATCAATGACTTCACTCTTCACGTACACGACACACACGACATCTGACATCCAGGCTTATTTTCAACTACAAAAAAACGCTGATGCCAAAACAAGTAACATTGGTCTCCAGAAATTCTTCTGCTCATACGTCAAGCGTTTGAAGCAGCATCAGAATGACGTCGCTAATGGCCGCACGAAAGAAAACGCATTGGCTAAACATTGCGACAATGCGAAGCATAGCACCGATTGGGACAATGCCTCTGTCATCGCGACGGAGAGGAATCTGTCATGACGACTACTTCTTGAGTCACTGCACATTCAAACAAGGACACATTATTTAAACCGGACGCGGGGTAATCTGTACGTGACTTTCACACGCTCATTAGACAACCTGCGAGGTACATAACCGATTTCCTTGGTCCATCGGCTTTCATTGTGAAAAAGGCGCCCCTACGAGCTCCGAAATGTCAATGTTTTTCCTTTTTATTATCTCGGGAAGTGTTCGGTTTTCTAATATGCACCAATTGCCGTTTGGAGATTGACCCGTTCGAACGGACTGCTGGGAGGCGCCACAGGGTGAAGTAGGCCAGGTGGAGCGGAGGTAGGGCGTTTATGGAGCTGAGATGCGTGCAGTGGGCCACATATTCTGTTGTGGAAGGCATTCTTGGCCCGTAAACCCGCTCTTGAGCTCGACGGAGCATGTGAGCCGATCCAAGATGTCCGGATGCGGGGTTGTCATGCATCAAACGTGAAATAGAGGAGCACTGAATTCTCGTAGCAACGCGATCGCGGGCACACAGGATCGAGAGTCGCACTTTTTCCACAGTAGACCATCGCGGACACCATGGGCTGCACACATAGATCTGTCGCGCAGAGCGACTCTGTGCAGTGGAGGCGCTAAGATCGGCGTTTGCAGCCGGCGAAAGGAGAAAAAAAAATTACGGGGGACTTTAGCGACTAAAGTAGTGAAAGACGAAACCTGAAGTGCCGCATTTTGCAACGCAACTTGCACTAATTAGTGATTAAATTGTTAATTAATTAATTGGTCATTGGTAAGGATTAAAGGATTAAGGGACGGAAGTGTGCTGCATAATTTTCCTCCCATAACCAGGCACAAGTCTGGCGAGGGCCCGTATATCCAAGCCTCTGGGTGGCTGGAGCGGGGCTACAACACGGGTGAGCAGATACCCGAGAGCTCTCCGCGGAAGCGGAAAGGATTGAGCTGTGACCTGATGAAGGCGGGCAGGTCAGCCTGGTGGCATTAATTTGTCATCGAGCAAACTACGGCAGTTTTTTCGATGTTGGGTGGATTGACTTTTGGTTGGTCACTGGGAGGGGCTGCGTCCTCCTGTAACCGAGAGGGGTGCAACCATTGGCGATGAAGCCCGGAGGAATAAAGCTGGGAGCAATGGCGCGCTCCTATAATCTAGAGACGCCACGCCGGTGAATGCTCAGACGGCCGACTGGAACCTCGGAGCCTTGTGCACTCTGAAAAGAAGTCTATCCCACTAAAGTGGGATAGATTCTCGGGCTTATGAACCGTTACGGTGGGGCCCATCGAAAATGACAGCCTTTACCGATGATGTACCCTATCAAGAAACGAGACCAGGGATAAAGCTGGGGAGCTCCCGACTCCCTGTGATCCAAGGCTGGAAGCCGCTGGAGTTGGAGATAACTACTCCTCGTAGCGAAAAATAAGAGTCTGCTCACCCACCGGTGCACTCCAGGGATGGGCTGTGCCGGCTAAGTCTCTATGTAAGGACGCCGCAGGGGAATCCCCGCTGACTAATGTCATCAGGGGTAGGGGCAATCTTTTGTAACCCAGCCCACGAGGAGACTTGGGGGCGCTGTTAGAAACTGTCTTCACTCCTCCTCCGGCGAATACCAGGGGCGTCCCTGGAAACACTGACGCCTTCGGGCGTCTCAGCAGGCTAAGAGAGTGAAGACGAAGCGAAACCAGAACTGGTGCAAGCACCCTTTGAGAGTTTATCAGTAGTACCGCTGTGCGACCAAAGGGGTGGCGGATGAAGCCTCCACTCGCGCTTCCGAAACGTAGGCGGTAGGTCCTAAAAAGTTATGCAATGGGGCCGGCGTCCAAACCAAGACGCTTACTAAAATTTGGTAGAATCGGGCTCTCACGTGGAGCGCAGCCCCAAGAGAGTTACCGAAGTCGGGGGCATGAAGGCGTCTCGCAGGGGTGCACGTCATGGAAGTGCACCACGGTTGTTACGATCCCGCCTGCCCGAGCACGTGGGTGTGACCCACAACACGACCAACGTGGTGGCAGTAGTTGACAAGTATGCCACGCGCGATGGGAGAGCTGTCAGGATTCGTTTTGCAGCTCGACGATGACCAGACGTAAACTGGGACAAGAGCGGTCCCCGGCGTGGGTGTCCGCCATTTTGTGGGACTTGGCTCTTGGGAAGCGGCTCGGCCTGGGCGAGTCCATGTAAGACTGGGGGATACTGTTTGGTGCCGGTGAACACATCAGGCAACGCACTCCCTCACCAGGACAGGAGTTGGCCACCCTCGTGCAGTAATTGGCCGCAACCTCTCATGATAAGCTCCACAAAACCCCGGCCCTCAGTCACCAGCGGCTGCGGAACAACTGACCTCGGCGGCGGTCAGACCTGTGACGCAGCAGGGGGTGCTAACAATTCCCGGCTCCGCTGGACAGGCCGCCATTGGAAACTGACCCTGGCAACGTTTAATGCTAGAACCCTAGCTAGTGAAGCTAGTTTAGCAGTTATTACGACCGTGCATCCGCATTTGCGCGCTCTATTGTTCGCCTGTGGGCATGGATAAGTGCTGTGGATATGTGGTGATGGTCCAATGGCTCTAAGTGAGCCTGTTTCCAGGAATCCTGTTTTGTAAGCCTGTTTTGCTTTGTGGACACCCTGCAAATGCCAAATTGACCCTATCAAGAGAACGTCTGGAAAAACACAAAGAAACGTCCCCCTGCGGGAAATAGCAGGAAGTGCTTTCTTTCTTTTGTTCACCCTTCCAGTCGAGAAGTGCTATCCTCCAGTGATGAATGCCTCCTATCCAAAGGAGACGACAGAGTGACATGTCCGCTGACGTGCAGGACAAGAAAGGAGCATGACGCATACGGCCATTAAGTGATTTCCCGGGAATGCAGGAAAGATTTGCAATTGTCGAAAAGGGACAATGCTGGGAGCCGTATGCGGCGCGCACGTGCGCTTGGGATTCTGAGAACGAAACCCACTTGTCAGAACCAGCCTGTGGTTTCTTTGCTGAAGAATAGAAATGTACCTCCTCTCCTCGCCGTTCCCAAGCTTTTCCCGCCAACAAGTGATCACGCCCAACGAATTAATGCCAGACCAGTCAGTGCCTCAGACCATCAGTGCAGTGATGTGTTCGATTGGATGCCGATATCTGAGGGGCGTGCCCTGGAACTGATTGGTCAGCATCTTCAGAGGGGGGGGGGGCTGGACATAGGGGGTTTTAAGGACAGTGCAGAGCCCGAAAAAAGGGCTCTGAGCCCTGGGTAAACGGCTCATCCAGTCGCTTCTCGCTATGAACTCTTAACGCTTGTCATTTTGCTGATGCACCCTTCTTTTTCTTGTAAATATTCATGTAAATAAGATTTCTCAAAGTGCCATTAAACCTGCTTGTATATATTGTACCAACTTCGAAGAATCAATCCGTCATCAACCCCGAGTCTCTGCACGCTACCAAGTGAAGGCCGGGTCGACTTAGTCCCAGCGTCACGACAACTGGTGACCAGCGGTGGGATCTGAATCTACAAGCCACAACATCTGGTGATTGGAGGTGGGATCTGGATCTACAAGCTACAACATCTGGTGATTCGAGGTGGATCAGAATCTACAAGCCACAACATCTGGTGATCGGAGGTGGCATCTCAAGCAACAAGCAGGAGCAACAATCGGCCAACAAGAAAGCAGCTCGGAACATCGATCGCATGTGTGGGTAGGTGCTTGGCTTTTCTTCTGATGTGGACCAGGTTCTAGAACAGGGTTAGATTTTAGAACTGGTAAAAAGTGTTGAAACGCCTTTAGGTTTGGTAGTTTGCACTGTTGTTTTGGAAGTAGCCGACACTCGGAGCGATCATGGACCTACAAAAGCTGCAGAAACCGGAACTGTTGCTATTGTGTGAGGAATTGGGAATTGATACAAGTGGTTTGGCACGAAAACCCTTGATTATAAAGGCAATCACAGATTTGGGAGCCGATGATGAGGAGCTCAGTGAAGCATGGAACCTCATCGCCCAAAAAAAGGAGGAGCAGCTCAGACAGCAGAAAGAGCGGGTAAAAGAGGAAAAGAGGCGTGAGCGTGAACTTGAGAGGGAAAAAGAGGAAAGGGAGCACGAACGTGAGAAGCTTGAAAGAGAAGCAAAAAAGCTGGACCAAGAAATTGAGCTCCGGAAATTAGAACTAGAGTTGAGCAAGAGGTCGGGCAATTGTCCCCAGCTAGCGGTACCTCTTCTCAACAAGGAGGCAGATTTCAAGATGTCAAAGTACATGCAGCCATATGTGATATCAGGGGATATCGGTCTGTATCTGGCTAACTTTGAGCGAACCTGCGAAAAACTGTCCTTCCAGCGAGACACTTGGTCTCAGAGATTATTGACGGTTCTGCCCTGCGAGGCAGCGGAGGTTGTCGCGCGGCTAAGCAAGGAGGACGCGGACAACTACGAGAAGGTCAAAGCTTGCCTTCTGAGAAAGTATAGGCTTAGCGCCGAGGCGTTCAGACAACGTTTTCGGAACGCTACTAAGTCCAGAGACGAGAGTTACCCTGAATTCCTATACAATTTAAGAGTCAATTTGGGCGAGTGGCTAAAGAGCACTGATTCCTACAGTGATAGGGACGCTGTAGTCGAGCGAATTCTTTTGGAGCAGTTTTATAGCTGCCTCCCAGAAAAAGAAAGAAATTGGTTACAGGACCGAGGCAAAATTAAGTCGGCAACTGAAGCTGCCGAACTCATTGAGGAGTACGCTTCGCGCCGACAATTCAGTAACCCAGCAGTAGATAGGCTCCGCAAGCCCAAGTTCAGTGTGAATAACCGTCAGAAAAGGCACTTTGCTAGATTTGCAAACGAAGAAAGGAAGGCTTCTTCAGGCAAACGCCCTAGAAAGGACGGCAGTGAGAAAAGTGGGGAAGTGACCAACGCGCAGAACACAAAGAATAAGCTTGAGGCTAGGAAGCCGCTCACATGCTTTAGGTGTAATGAGCAGGGTCACATTGCCGTCAACTGCCGGAAAGAAAAGATTGCTTTCTCGTATGTCAGTGACTGCGATGAAAATATGCAGCTTTTGGAACCCTACCTGCATGACCTAGTAGTCAACGGGAAGCCTTGCAAGGTACTGCGCGATTCGGCCGCAACGATGGATGTTGTCCATCCGGTGTATGTGTCGCCTTCCGACTATACAGGACAGTGTGCGTGGATCCGCCAGGTAGTGGAGGAACAGAGTGTGTGCTTGCCAATCGCGAACGTGGTCATCGAGGGCCCTTTCGGCAAATTAACAACCGAGGCTGCCGTTTCAGGAAAGCTTCCTAAGTGCTATCCGTATTTGTTCTCCAACAAATCGGACATGCTACTGCGAAAGAGGGGCATCCTTTTCGGAGACAGAGTTGTGCAAGCCCTAACACGTTCAAAGGCGCGAGAACTAGCTACACTGCTCATTCCAAAAAAATCCACAGCGGAGGAAACGGCAGTTAAAACAGTGGTAAATGCGGAAGATAGCGGGTCAGAAAACTTTGAGAGCGAGGCATCTCAGATAAGTCAACTTGAAAGTGAGCTTGATGAGACGCGGAATGAGGACGTTTTTGAGAGTAACCTCTTGCCGCCAGTGTCTAGTAATCTCACGAGACTTTTAAGTGGAACCCGAGAGGACTTAGCTATGGAGCAAGCCGTGGTAAATCTAACGTTAAACCTTCCCGAGGAGATGGGGGACAACTTGATTTGCCTAAGCGGAAAAGGAAGCAACGCTCAGGAGCTTCTCAAAAAGACGGAGCAGAGAGGAGAAATAAAGAAATCCCAGCTGTCCGATCTGGGCGAGATAATAACAGAGTTTGAGGCCTGCTTCGTGGACAGGCCAGGCAGGACTGATTTGACTGAGCACGATATTGAGCTGACTTCAGACGTGCCAGTGCGATCAAGGTGCTACCGATTTTCTCCAAGGCAAAGAGAAATTCTGGATAGGGAAGTAACTCGCATGCTGGAATTAGGAGTAATAAAACCCTCGGAAAGCGATTATGCTTCGCCTATTATCTTAGTTGAAGCTCCAGGTAAAGACCCTACGCCTGTGGTAGACTACCGAAAGCAAAATTCTCTCACCAGGGATCAAGTGTATGCTATTCCGAATATTGAGGAGAGAGTAGAACAGGTCAGTAGAGCGGCATAGGTGACTACGCTGGACCTTACTCGAGGATACTGGCAAGTACCGCTCACTGAACTCGCCAGCAGATACGCGGCTTTCGTCACTCCGACGGGCAGCTACCAGCCAACAATGATGAGTTTCGGGCTCAAAAATGCTCCATTTTGTTTTTCCCGACTCATGGATAGGGTTTTAAAGGGGTGTGAAACATTCGCGGTGCCTTATTTAGATGACATTGCGGTTTTTTCCGACTCATGGGCGGACCATATGGTACATCTAAGAGCTGTACTGAGCCTTTTGCGTCAAGCTGGACTAACCGTAAAGGCCGAGAAATGTTGCCTGGCAAGGGCGACCGTGGACTACTTGGGTCACAATGTAGGTCAAGGTTTCAGGAAACCCAGCGAGATTAAGATTTCTGCGGTAGCAGACTACCCGCGGCCGAGCACGAAGACGGAAATTCGAGCATTCCTGGGTCTGACGAGATACTACAATCACTACATCCCTAACTATTCAGCTTTGGCTAGCCCTCTGACCGACGCTCTCCGCAAGACAGAACCGACAAATGTAGTCTGGGACGAACAAAAGGAAGCCTCCTTCGTAAACCTGAAGGCTGTGCTGATTAGCCGTCCGGTATTGCGAGCTCCAGACTATGACCGAGAATTCACTGTCCAGTGTGATGCCAGTGATCGAGGGTTAGGTGCTGTTCTCTCCCAAAGAGATGACGACGGTAATGAGCACCCCGTGCTCTACCTGAGCAGAAAACTGAGTTCTAGAGAGAGGGCTTATTGCGCGTCAGAGAAAGAGTGCGCTTGCATTGTATGGGCCATTCAAAAATTGCAGTGCTATCTTGGAGGGGCCAAATTCACCGTAGAGACGGACCATTGTCCCCTGGCTTGGCTGCAAACTGCGACATCGAAGAACAGTCGCCTTCTTAGGTGGAGCTTGATTTTACAGCAGTACAATTTTGAAATAAGATACAAAAAGGGGAAGCTAAATGGGAATGCGGACGCGCTTAGCCGCTCTTTCTAAGCGGTCCGAGATGTTCCTCACCATGTATCCAAATTGATACTCAGGTTCTTTTTTTTTTCTTTTTTTTTTCGTGCGCTTGAATATATGTGACTATGTAAAGCAGCACGTTTGGTTTTCGAGGCATACGTGGGTCCTGAACGTCTTGAGAGTGGGCTTTTCTCGAACAACAATGGCAGTTTTCTTTTAACCTGGTCTCTTCAGACCGGAGCCGAGTGCTTGTTTAGACATGTGGTTGAGTTTCAGACAGCTCGAGCAATTTGGCCTACAACAATCAAGACAACGCGACAAGCAACAGCGAGCTTCAAGCGTTCACGTGCAGGCCATTAAGTCGTCTCTTCATGCAGCAGCTGCGACTGCTGCCCTCCGAGACTCTTCTGGCGGGGGAGGAGGCTGTTACGACCGTGCATCCGCATTTGCGCACTCTATTGTTCGCCTGTGGGCATGGATAAGTGCTGTGGATATGTGGTGATGGTCCAATGGCTCTAAGTGAGCCTGTTTCCAGGAATCCTGTTTTGTAAGCCTGTTTTGCTTTGTGGACACCCTGCAAATGCCAAATTGACCCTGTCAAGAGAACGTCTGGAAAAACACAAAGAAACGTCCCCCTGCGGGAAATAGCAGGAAGTGCTTTCTTTCTTTTGTTCACCCTTCCAGTCGAGAAGTGCTATCCTCCAGTGATGAATGCCTCCTATCCAAAGGAGACGACAGAGTGAAATGTCCGCTGACGTGCAGGACAAGAAAGGAGCATGACGCATACGGCCATTAAGTGATTTCCCGGGAATGCAGGAAAGATTTGCAATTGTCGAAAAGGGACAATGCTGGGAGCCGTATGCGGCGCGCACGTGCGCTTGGGATTCTGAGAACGAAACCCACTTGTCAGAACCAGCCTGTGGTTTCTTTGCTGAAGAATAGAAATGTACCTCCTCTCCTCGCCGTTCCCAAGCTTTTCCCGCCAACAAGTGATCACGCCCAACGAATTAATGCCGGACCAGTCAGTGCCTCAGACCATCAGTGCAGTGATGTGTTCGATTGGATGCCGATATCTGAGGGGCGTGCCCTGGAACTGATTGGTCAGCATCTTCAGAGGGGGGGGGGGCTGGACATAGGGGGTTTTAAGGACAGTGCAGAGCCCGAAAAAAGGGCTCTGAGCCCTGGGTAAACGGCTCATCCAGTCGCTTCTCGCTATGAACTCTTAACGCTTGTCATTTTGCTGATGCACCCTTCTTTTTCTTGTAAATATTCATGTAAATAAGATTTCTCAAAGTGCCATTAAACCTGCTTGTATATATTGTACCAACTTCGAAGAATCAATCCGTCATCAACCCCGAGTCTCTGCACGCTACCAAGTGAAGTCCGGGTCGACTTAGTCCCAGCGTCACGACACAGTGCTGTTAGAGGAACTAGAGAACATGAAATGGGATGTAATTGGACTTAGTGAGGTTAGGAGGCCGAATGAGGCATATACTGTACTGAAGGATGTGCATGTACTGTGTTAAAGAGGTTTACCAGAGAGGTGACAACTAGGTGGTTTCCTAGTCAATAAGTATATAGCGGGTAATATAGATGAATTCTATAATATTAATGAGAGGGTTGTAGGCATCGTAATTAGGCTTAATAAGCGGTATAAACTGAAGGTTGTACAAGCCTATGAACCTACATGCAGTTATGATGACCAGGCAGTTGAAAGCTAATGCGAAAATTAAAGACGCAGTATAATATACTAATGGGAGACTTCAATGCCAATGTAGGGAAAAAGCAGGCAGGAGACAAGGCAGTAGGCGACTATGGCATTGGTTCTAAAAATAGCCGGGGAGAGTTACTAGTTGAGTTTGCAGAGCGCAATAACTTACGAATCATGGATACCTTCTTCAGCAAATGGAAGAACCGGAAATGGACATGGAAAAGTCCTAACGGAGAGACTAAAAATGAAAACGACTTCATAATGTGTTCAACCACCGCCATTATGCAAGATGTAGAGGTAATCGGCAAAGTGCGATGCAGTGACCACAGGATGGTGAGGTCCCGAATTAGCCTAAATCTGAAGAAGGAACGCAACAGATTAGTAAAAAAGAAACCCATCAACGAATTAGCGGTGAGGGGGAGGGCAGAAGAATTCAGGATCTCGCTACAGAATAGGTATTCAGCTCTAACTGAGGATGGCGACATTACCCTAGAGGCAAGGAACAATAATTTCAGAGATATCATTACTGAGTGCGCGGTAGAAGTAGGCGGTAGGATGTTAGAGAGGATACCGGTAAGCTATCTAAGGAGACGAAAGATTTGATTAAGAAACGCCAGAGTATGAAAGCTTCCAATCCAACAGACCAGATCGAATTGGCCGAGATATCAAAGCTAATCAATAAGCGCAAGGTGGCCGATATAAGGAAGTATAACATGGAGAAAATTGAGCATGCTGTAAAGAACGGGGGAAGCCTTAAAGCGGTAAAGAAGAAATTGGGCATAGGCAAAAACCAGGTGTATGCGACGAGGGACAAGGCGGGCAACGTCATCACGAATATGGACAAGATAGTCAAAGTAGCTGCGGACTTCTATACAGATCTCTACAGTAGCCAAAGTAGTCAGGACCGTAAGGACATTGGCGGTAGGGAAAAGCAGTCGGACGTTCCACCCGTTACGAAGGACGAGGTCAAGAAAGCATTAGAAACTATGAAAAAAGGGGACATCAGCTGGAGAGGATCAGATAACTACAGATTTGCTGAAGGACGGGGGTGGGGATATCGTGTTAGAAAAACTGGCCACCCTGTACACGCAGTGCCTGGTGTCATCGACGGTACCGGAACCATGGAAGAATGCAAACATTATCCTCATTCATAAGAAAGGGGACTCTAAGGACCCTAAAAATTACAGACCAATCAGCTTACGGGCTGTTACGTATAAGGTATTTACTAAGGTAATCGCTAATAGAATCAGGACAACCTTAGACTGCAATCAAGCAAAGAATCAAGCAGGTTTTCGGAAACGGTACTCTACTATCGATCATATCCATACCATCAATCAGGTAAAAGAAAAATGTTCGAAATATATAACCAGCCCTTATACACAGCATTCATTGATTACGAAAAAGCATTTGACTCAGTTGGAACCCCGGCGGTGATGCAGGCATTGCGAAATCAGGGGTAGACGAGCCGTACGTGAAAGTGCTGGAAGATATTGTCACGTAGCGGTGACGAGGTCGACGACACAAATGAAGGGGTCGATGATTGCACTAAAGAAACTCCTTATTTGGGCTGACTTGCGCCCGCAAAAGAACTAAGCAACTCAGCGGCGGCGATAGAAACAAACGCGCTCGTCGATCGTCGAACAAAAAATGCCCGTCACACTCGTCAACGCTCAATTTAAAGGCTGCACAGAACAATCTAGATAACGACGCAAACAGCTACCAGCACGGGCTGGAACATTGCGGAAAGACACCCGAGTGGCCGGAACCTTCGAGACAGATCTCGGTGTACCTTTCGCTACAACAAAACTGATAAAGGTGTGACTGGCGACATCGAGCATTAACAAAGATTACGGAACTCATACGCGGTCCAGAATCATAGTGATAAGCCTGTATGCCGGCGGCTGTTAAAAATACAACAAATACTGTTTTGAAGGTTTCGCGGCATTACTCCCCCCTTAAAAAAAACATCGTCTCGATGTTCCAAAACAAAGAAACTTAAACATAAACACTGCAAAGTTTAAACACCACAGATTATTTAACGCGCGTAATATGGCTTCAGTCGTACAGCATGTACAATTTCTGGGCGTGCGCGTCGCCGTTGTGATGCTGACGTTCCGTCGAGAATGACTTCATAGTCCAGTGGTGCGATGCGTCGAAGGATTTTGTGTGGCCCAAAGTATCGACGCAACAACTTTTCACTTAATCCGCGACGGCAAATTGGTGTCCAAACCCACACTTGGTCTCCTGGATTGTACTCTGCGTGGCGTAAATTGTAAATTGCGTAAATTTACAATTTACAATACTCTGCGTAAATTGTATCGTCGGCTGTCGGTGCGCTGTTGCTCTTTAATACGCAGCCGTGCGAGTCGTCGGGCTTCCTCTGCACGCTGCAGGTAGGCGGCGACGTCAAGGGTGTCTTCTCTGGTTACGTGCGGCAGCATTGCGTCGAGCGTCGTCGTTGGCTCCCTGCCGTACACAAGCTTAAACGGGGTCGCTCTGGTCGTCTCCTGGACTGCCATGTTATACGCAAAGATCACGTACGGCAAGATGGCGTCCAAGGTCTTGTGTTCAGCGTCGACGTACATTGCGATCATGTCCGCGATCGTTTTGTTCAGGCGCTCCGTAAGGCCATTGGTCTGGGGATGGTACGCAGTTGTTCGTCGATGGCTTGTGTGCCTGTATTCCAAGATGGCTTGTTTCAACTCTGCCGTAAACGCCGTTCCCCTGTCCGTGATGAGCACTTCTGGGGCGCCGTGTCGCAAGAGAATTTGTTCGACAAAAAATTTGGCGACTTCTGCCGCGGTACCATTTGGTAGTGCTCTTGCTTCGGCGTAAGGTAAGGTAGTCAGTGGCCACGATGATCCACTTGTTACCCACAGTCGAAGATGGAAAGGGGCCGAGGAGATCCATCCCAATTTGTTGAAAGGGCAGGATTGGGGGCGGAATCGGGTTTAGTAGTCCTGCTGGTCTGATCGGCGGCGTCTTGCATCGTTGGCACTCACGACACGTCTTCACGTAGTGGGCAGCTTCGGCAGGCAGTCTCGGCCAGTAATACTTCTGGATTCGACGCAACGTGCGCGCAAATCCGAGGTGGCCTGCTGTGGGCTCATCGTGCAACGCCTGCAGAATTTCTTGCCGAAGGGTTTTAGGCACTACGAGAAGCTGCGCGGTCTTGTTCGGTGCGAAGGTCTTCTTCACGAGGAGACCATTGCTTAACGTGAAGGATTATAAATGTCGCCTGAACGCACCAGGAGGGGAAGCGGTCTTTCCTTCCAAGTAATCGGCTAGCGCTTTCAGCTCAGGGTCTGATCGCTGTTGTTCTGCGAAACTGCTGGCGCTTACCGGTCCCAAAAAGACGTCGTCGTCATCGTCCTTCGGGGGAGCATCGACGGGAGCGCGGGATAAGCAGTCTGCGTCGGAATGATTCCGGCCCGACCTATAGACTACAGTCATGTCAAATTCTTGAAGTCGTAGGCTCCATCTGGCAAGGCGGTCGGAAGGATCTTTCCGATTGGCCAGCCAGCAGAGCGCGTGATGGTCGCTTACCACCTTGAATGGTCGGCCGTATAGGTATGGACGAAACTTAGAAGTGGCCCAGATGATCGCAAGGAACTACTTCTCGGTCGTCGAGTAATTGACTTCGGCTTTTGTGAGGGACCTGCTAGCGTAGGCGATTACTTTTTCCTGTCCGGAACTCTTCTGGACGAGAACGGCTCCTAGGCCCACACTCCTCGCGTCGGTGTGAATTTCGGACTCGACGTTTTCATCAAAGTGGCCAAGTACAGGAGGGCGTTGCAGGCGGCGCTTAAGTTCGTCGAAGGCTTCTCCTTGCGGCGCTTCCCATTTAAAAGGTACGTCAGCCTTTGTAAGCTGCGTCAACGGTTTGGCGATCAGCGAAAAGTTTCTGACAAATCGTCGATAATAAGCGCACAGCCCAAGGAATCGGCGCACGGCTTTCTTGTCGGCAGGCGGTGGGAATTGTGCGATTGCAGCTGTTTTCTCCTGGTCTGGGCGGATACCGTCCTTGCTAACGATGTGACCTAGGAACCGGAGTTGTTCGAAGGCGAAGTGACATTTCTCTGCTTTTAGCGTTAGTCCCGATTACTTGATGGCTTCCAGCACTGTCTGTAGTCGTTTTAGGTGGTCTTCAAAGTTTGATGTGAAGACAACAACGTCGTCCAAATATACCAAACAAATTTGCCACTTCAAGCCTGCCAGGACTGTGTCCATTACTCGTTGAAATGTGGTTGGTGCGGAGCAGAGGCCAAATGGCATGGCCTTGAACTCAAAAGGTCCTTCCGGTGTGATGAATGCGGTCTTCTCGCGATCTCTTTCGTCGACCTCAATTTGCCAATATCCGCTTTTTAGGTCCATCGATGAGAAGTACTTTGCATTGCAGAGCCGGGCGAGAGTGTCGTCGATGCGGGGAAGCGGGTAGACATCCTTCTTCGTTATGCTATTCAAGCGTCGGTAATCAACGCAGAAGCGAAGTGTGCCGTCTTTCTTCTTCACCAAAACGACTGGTGCTGCCCAGGGGCTGTTCGATGGCTGGATTATGTCATCACGCAGCATTTCCTCAACTTGATCGCGAATGGCCTGGCGTTCTCGCGGCGATACACGATAAGGGCTTTGGCGCAGAGGTCGGGTGTGTTCGTCCGTTATTATGCGGTGCTTGGCCAGTGGTGTTTGTCGTACCTTCGATGACGATGAGAAGCACTCCCCGTAGCTTCGAAGAAGACTGAGAATCTGGTCTTTCCTGCTGTGGGTCAATGCTGGGTTGATGTCAAATGTGGGCTGACGGAATAGGTCCGGTGCGTCTTCCAGCGTTTGGTCGTGGAGGGCGAATACATCTTTGAGGTCCGCTAATTCGTCGAGAAAAGCGATCGTCGTGCCTTTGTTGAGATGCCGATATTCTTCGGAGAAGTTTGTTACCAGCATCTGAGCTTGACCTCTCCGAAATTTAGCGATGCCTCTTGCGATGCCGATACCTCGTTCTAAGAAAAATTTAATATTTCCTTCGACGATGCCTCCATCGGTTTCGATGTTTGCGCTACCTACGCAGACTGCGATGCTGGATCATGGCGGGACGGTAAATTCTTCATGGAGGACGTTCAGAGCGATGTGTTGCGTCGACGTCGCCGTAGCAGGAATGGCTTTGTCTGCAGAGAGCTTGATGAGCTTGGATCGCAGGTCGATGATAGCCCTATGTTCATTTCGGAAGTCCATGCCTAAATTCACGTCGCGGGAGCACTGCTGCAAGACCACAAAGCTGGTGGGGTAAGTACGCCCATTTACGGTTATTCTTGCAGTGCATCATCCCGATGGAGTAATCAGGTTGCCACCTGCAGTGCGAATCAGAGGGCCATACCAAGCGGTTGTAACTTTCCTGAGATGGGAGGCTAACGATCCACTAATGACTGAATAGTGAGGTCCGGTGTCTACTAGGGCAGTGACTCTGCGACCGTCGATATCAACTTCAAGGTCACTTGTTCGCGTCCTCGCATTGCACGTGGGCCTTAGTGTCCGATCTCGGCTCCGTCGTTTCTTCAGGTCATGACCGGGGCATACCGTTGTTACCTCGCTGGGCGGCGGTGTCTGCTTGCACTCTGGTCGTGTTGTCGTCGATGTCGTCGTGTGGAGCGGCGATGAAATGGCTGCGTCGTCGTTAGTGGTCGTCGGCCGCGGAGGATCTTCGTCTTTTCGCCGTTGAGCAACCTCACCTCCAAAGGTTGCTGCCTTTAGATTCCCCTGCGCGGGCTTGGGGACCTTCCGCGCACACTATCATCATAGTTACGTCCTGGCGACGCAAAGCGGGCCCTGTACGGCGATGGAGACCGGAACCGACGGCATTGTGGCGCAATTTCACCGCTGCGCAGATAGTTGTCGATATCTTGCGGTCGGTCACCTGGGCGTGGTCGTGGAGCGTCGACTGCAAATCCGCGGAGGCCGATTCGTCGGTACGGACAGTGGCGCAGAATGTGGCCGGCCTCACCACAGTGGAAGCATAATGGCCGGTTGTTTGTTGTCCTCCAGGCGTCGCACTTCCTGGGGCTTGGGGGTTGTTGGTAGTTCAATACGGTAGCAGTCTGGGCGTGTTGGTTATTCATGATGGAAAAATACAGCGCAGAGAAGGACGAGGACAAAATTAAGACACATAGGACACACGAGCGCTGACTCGCAACAGTTTATTTCGAGCCTCAGAGCCTTATTATAAAGATGAAACCCCCAACATCATACATGCGCAGTAGGCGATACATTCATATCT
This sequence comes from Amblyomma maculatum, assembly GCF_055883805.1. NCBI lineage: Eukaryota > Metazoa > Arthropoda > Arachnida > Ixodida > Ixodidae > Amblyomma > Amblyomma maculatum. The sequence continues at coordinate 12,724,106 of NC_139346.1, read as the reverse complement.
TGTCTTAAGTATATCAACTCCTTACGAGTAAGAGCGATAGAAGGCTTGGCCACGCAAGACCCAAACAACCGATCTATCATTTCAGCTTCTATAATCTCACGGGTCAGTTGACATCGGTTTTTTGCGATAACATGGCATTGTTGGTAGTCAGGACGGCACACGGATATTTCATCTGGATCGTGTTGGTTTACATTTTCTTCATTACAGTTTAGTTTACATTTCCTGCAGTGTACATCCAAAAACCCTCCTCGCTTTTCAGACACATTGTTACAATGTTCCCGGAGGCGGTCGTTCAAGCACCTACCGCTTTGCCCTACATAGCTTTTCCCACATTTCAAAGGGATGCTGTAGACCACTGAACACGAACATTCTACAAACTTTGTGCGGTGGTTCTTCTTGCAATTAGGGTTTCTTGAACCACCGGGCCTTGTCAATCTGCACAACTTCTGCAGCTTATCGGGGGCTGAAAAGACAACTTTCACATTCCCCCGTTCACCGATCTTTTTCAGGCGATGAGACAGGCCATGAATGTACGGGATCACAGCAATCCGCTTGTTAGTAGGCGGCAGTGATTTACTAGTTTCTTTTGAGCACAAGCGCTTAAGTAGGGTTTCGGCGACACTGATAATGACATGTGTGGGATATCCCGCAGCTCGGAGACGAAGGATCTGTTCATTGAAGCTGGCAGCCATAAGTTCAGGACAAGATTTACACAGGGAATTTCTTAAGCACAGTCCCGCAATACCCCTCTTTACAAGTTTATAATGTGCAGACCCAAATGGGAGCAGTGGCTTATTGGAGCGAGGTTCATACTTCCAGTATATCTGTTCGTTACGGAATAAAAGCCTGATAACCAGAAATCTAATGCTGTCGTCAGAAGGCATCTCATGTGTTAATTCTAGAGGCGAAAAACCTGCGCGTAAAAAGGTAATGTGTTAGCAGCTAGTTCTTCAAATGATGATGATGATAAACTCTTTATTTACTCCCCAAAGAAGGGGAACCAGCCGAAAGACTGGTTGCACTGCTTAGAGAAGGTCAGCAGGGATCTCTTGGGACTCTGTGGCCTCCAATGCGCGCAAAATGAGCTGGCGCTGTTGGGCGAGCTCGGTGGTACGCAGGAGGGACTCCCACGCATCCCTTGTAGCTGTATTGTCTGCGTTGTGTCGTATACATGTCCACACTATGTGAATGAATGTGGCTGGTTGTGAGCAGTGTTTGCAGCTAGGTGCAATAAGATTTGGGAAAATTTTGCTATATAGCCATGGGTTGGGAAAGGTTTCGGTTTGTATTTTGCGCCAATGGACGGCCTCGCGCCGGGATAGTTCCCGGTGTGCAGGGGGATATAGACACCGTTCGAACCGATAATGCTGGAGGATGTCCGTGTATGTAACAAGGCGTGAACGAGTGCCTTGGGGAGTGTCAGAGGAAGCGGCAGACTGAGGAGGGTGCTCCGCCCGGTAGCTGAGTTCTCGGGCTAGAGCATGCGCCTGTGCGTTCCCGCTGAGCGCCTCATGTGCTGGGGTCCATATGAGAAGACGAGGTGTAGACGGTAAGGGGAGAGATTGGAGGATAGTGTGTGCCTCTCGGGATATGCGACCTGCATCGAAGTTACGAATTGCCTGTTGGGAATCGCTAACGACTACTTTGGTAGAGGGGTCGGTCAGAGCTAACGCGATGGCAACCTCTTCTGCGGTGGTAACAGTTGCGGCGTTGAGGACGCTGCAGGCGTTGTGCCAATTTCGGTGCGGTGCCAATGCAACCGCAACCATAGCGGGGCGACGGGGGTGGTGGGAGGCATCTGTGTACGTAACGTCGGGGCGACCGGTAAAACGTTTGTGGAGCTGCTGGGCTCGGTCGGCTCTGCGCTCTGCGCTCTGTATGATACTCTGGATGCATACGTTTGGGAAGCGGAGGTATACGAAGACTGAGTCTCTGCTCAGGCGTGAGGTCCATATACGTAGAATTCGCCCTCAGAGGAGTGATTCCTACCTGGCTCAGTACTGCACGGCCCGCATGTGTCAGCGAGAGGCGCTCATATTGGGAAGTTAGAGTCGCTTCAATCAGCTCGTCGACTGTGTTGGAGATCCCGAGAATCATCAGTTTGGTGGTGGAAGTGGACATGGGTAGACCCAATGCTGTCTTGTATGCCTTGCGCAGTGATGCATCCAGTCGTTCCCGATCTGTTCGCGTGAGGCGAAGGTAAGGGGCAACATAGGCAATGCTCGTACAAACGAAGGCTTGTACGAGGCGCAAAAGGTTGGATTCGCGCATGCCCTTATGCTTGTTGGCAACTCTCTTGAGCAGGCGGCTGATCTGGATTACAGACTGATCTATTCGCTGAAGAGTAGTGGCGTTTCCTCCATTATCTTGTAGATGAAGGCCCAGGATACGGATTCGGTCGATACGTGGTATGGGAGTGCCCTGTACTTGCAGATTGAAGGATGCCGGAGGCGATCTGGGGCGTCTTCCCTGGGTTGGGACAATGAAGTATTCAGACTTGGTGGCCGAGCAGGATAGGCCGACTGTGGCCAGGTAGGTACCAACGCGATCGATGGCTGTCTGAAGAGTCTCCTCGATCTGACCGTCACTGCCGTGTGTAATCCACTGAGTGAGGTCGTCGGCGTATAGGTTGTGGTGCAAGTTGGGAATATCTGCCAAAAGATTGGGCAGGCCAAGCAGCGCAATATTGAACAGGAGTGGGGAAAGCACTTAGCCTTGGGGTGTACCCCGGCTTCCAGGAGAGATGGTGGAAGGATCTCCTGAGCCGGTGTCAAGTTGCACTGTGCGGTTCGTGAGAAAGTTGCGTATATATGCATATGTTCGTTGTCCCACCCCTAGGGTCTGGAGGTTCTGCAGAATAGCTTCATGCCGGACATTGTTGACCGGAGATAAAAACTAAGGAGTTCCAAGAAGCCACTGCTGGATATCCCGGTCTCATTCATAAAAGCTACATTTCCAAATGTGTCGATGCAGTCCTGGTTAGTAGGACTGCAGTCTTAGTTTTTATCTCCGGTCAACTTTTATCCAATGGGAGGGGCAACCTTATCTGCAGAAGGAAGGAATTTGCATTGGTTCCTGTATAGCCCCAGTTCTTAGTGATTTATTTTTAGCTGATCTTGACAGAGCCCTTTGTAGCCGCCTACCAAATTTTAACATAACCAAGATTCTTAGGTATGTTGACGATTTCTTAATTTTCCTTGACTGCAGTTCAGACTCATTTGAAGAACTAGCTGCTAACACATTAACCTTTTTACGCGCAGGTTTTTCGCCTCTAGAATTAACACATGAGATGCCTTCTGACGACAGCATTAGATTTCTGGATATCAGGCTTTTATTCCGTAACGAACAGATTTACTGGAAGTATGAACCTCGCTCCAATAAGCCACTGCTCCGATTTGGGTCTGCACATTCTAAACTTGTAAATAGGGGTATTGCGAGACTGTGCTTAAGAAATTCCCTGTGTAAATCTTGTCCTGAACTTATGGCTGCCAGCTTCAATGAACAGATCCTTCGTCTCCGAGCTGCGGGATATCCCACACATGTCATTATCAGTGTCGCCGAAACCCTACTTAAGCGCTTGTGCTAAAAAAAACTAGTAAATCACTGCCGCCTACTAACAAGCGGATTGCTGTGATCCCGTACATTCATGGCCTGTCTCATCGCCTGAAAAAGATCGGTGAACGGGGGAATGTGAAAGTTGTCTTTTCAGCCCCCGATATGCTGCAGAAGTTGTGCAGATTGACAAGGCCCGGTGGTTCAAGAAACCCTAATTGCAAGAAGAACTACTGCACAAAGTTTGTAGAATGTTCGTGTTCAGTGGTCCACAGCATCCCTTTGAAATGTGGGAAAAGCTATGTAGGGCAAAGCGGTAGGTGCTTGAACGACCCCCTCCGGGAACATTGTAACAATGTGTCTGAAAAGCGAGGAGGGTTTTTGGATGTACATTGCAGGAAATGTAAACTAAACTGTAATGACGAAAATGTAAACCAACACGATCCAGATGAAATGTCCGTGTGCCATCCTGACTACCAACAATGCCATGTTATCGCAAAAAACCGATGTCAACTGACTCGTGAGATTATCGAAGCTGGAATGATAGATCGGTTGGGTGGGTCTTGCGTAGCCAAGCCTTCTATCGCTCTTACTCGCAAGGAGTTGATATACTTAAGACAAGATATGAATGTATCGCCTACTGCGCATGTATGATGTGGGGGGTTTCATCTGTATAATAAGGCTCTGAGGCTCGAAATAAACTGTTGCAAGTCAGCGCTCGTGTGTCCTATGTGTCTTCATTTTGTCCTCGTCCTTCTCTGCGTTGTTGGCAGGCTTGGCGGGCGGGGGCCAAGGGGCGGTTTTCAGGAACAGGACGGTAGCGGCGAGGGCTCGGAACGCCATCACGTCGGGGCGCAGGGCGACGTAATGCACCAGCGTAGTTCATCGCTGTTGCCTCTTGTGCTGGAACAGTCGCAGCCGTCGCTTGAGGAACGCCCAGCGCCTGCTGGACTTCCTCACGGACGATGTCCGAGAGCGTCGCCACCTGCGGTTGTTGCGATGATGGCATCAATCGGTGGAGCTCCTCTCGCACGATCTCCCTAATGAGGTCCCGAAGGTTCTCCCCGCTAGCAGATGCGCTGGGATAGTCGCTGAAGTAGTCTGTTTGAAGCGGTCGCTCGCAGTGGCGTATCCGGGTGTCGAGCGTCTTCTTGATGGTCGATGCTTCACTTTCAAATTCTTCCACAGTTCTCGGCAGGTTCCGGACAAGCCCCGCAAAAAGCGACTCTTTAACGCCTCGCATTAGGAATTTCACTCTCACCTTCGGTCATATTAGGGTCGGCGCGGCGAAACAGGCGTTTCATCTCCTCTACGTAGGCCAGGACGGGCTCGTTTGGTAGCTGAATTCTTGACTGGAGGAGGGCCTGAGCTCTTTCTTTTCGAACAGAACTTGTAAAGGCCATCAAGAACTGTGCTTTGAATATCTCCCAATCCTTGAAAGAAGTCTCGTGATTTTCAAACCAAACTCGGGCATGTCCTTGAAGAACAAAGTAGATCTGCCTGAGTTTCACAGCCTCGTTGCAACCGTTGAATTCCGCCACACGATCGAAAAGGTCCATCTAGTCTCCCGCATCTTCATCCTGTCGTCCATGGAAGCAGGGGGGCTCACGGGGTTGGACCAAAACAACCGGTGCTGTAGGCTGGGCCATTGTCAGCGTCGATGCCTTCCGAGATCGAATGGGGTCAGGCAGCAGACCGTGTTCGGGTTGTAGGCCTTGAAGTCGGCGGCTGGCTCGGTGACCTGTAGGCTGGTCTTCCAGTGCGACAGGAACACGGCTTGGGTCTTCGCTTGAAGGATCAAAGGCAGCACCTCCATCAGATGTCACGTAGTGGTGACGAGGTTGACGACACAAATGAAGGGGTCGATGATTGCACTAAAGAAACTCTTTATTTGGGCTGACTTGCGCCCGCAAAAGAACTAAGCAACTCAGCGGCGGCGATAGAAACAAACGCGCTCGTCGATCGTCGAACAAAAAATGCCGGTTACACTCGTCAACGCTCCATTCAAAGGCTGCACAGAACAATCTAGATAACGTCGCAAACAGCTACCAGCACGGGCTGGAACATTGTGGAAAGACACCCGAGGGGCCGGAATCTTCGAGACAGATCTCGGTGCATCTTTCGCTACAACAAAACTGATAAAGGTGTGACTGGCGACATCGAGCATTAACAAACAAAGATTACGGAACTGATACGCGGTCCAGAATCAGAGTGATAAGCCTGTATGCCGGCGGCTGTTAAAAATACAACAAATACTGTATTGAAGGTTTCGCGGCAATATATATAGTGGCTGCACAGCAACCATAGTTCTGCATAAAGAAAGTAACAAAATTCCCATAAAGAAAGGTGTTAGGCAAGGAAACACAATATCCCCAGTACTATTCACAGCTTGCTTAGAGGAGGTATTCAGAGACTTGGAATGGGAGCAGTTAGGAATAAGGGTAGTTGGAGAATACCTCAGTAATCTGCGATTTGCTGATGACATTGCCTTGCTAAGCAACTCGGGGGACGAACTGCAAATAATGATTGGTGACCTAGACAGGAAAAGTGGAAAGGTAGGCCTGAAAGTCAGTATGCAGAAGGCTAAGGTAATGTTCAACAGTCTCGGAAAGGAACAGCAGTTTACATTAGGGTCGAAGTACTGGAAGTAGTAGGCGAATATGTCTACTTAGGACAGGGAGTAACCGCAGATCCGGACCATGAAAAGGAAATAACAAGAAGAATAAGATTGGGATGGAGTGCATTTGGCAAGCACTCACAAATTATGACTAGCAGCTTACCGGTATCGCGAAAGAGGGAAGTATATAACAATTGCATCTTACCTGTACTCACCTATGGGGCTGAAACGTGGAGGCTAACCAAGAGAGTTCTACTTAAGTTGAGGAAAACCCAGAGGGCTATGAAACAAAAAATGATAGGGGTAACATTAAAAGATAGAAAGCGTGCAGAGTGGGTCAGAGAAATAACTCAGGTTACCCACATTCTAGTGAAAATTAAGAAGAAGAAATGGGCATGGGCAGGACATGTAGTGCGAAGAGAGGAAAACCGATGGTCGCTTAGGGTAACAAACTGGATTCCAAAGGAAGGAAAGTGGATGCAGCCAGCACAGAACCGGGTTAATTGAAGAAATATGGGAGAGGCCTTCGCCCTGCAGTGGGTATAGTAAGGCTGATGATGATAATGATGATGATGAGACTTTAGAGCCAAGCTTTTCATCCTCAAAAACGCCAGAAAACTAAAAGGATCTGATACGTACATTAGCGAAGACTTTTCTGCGTGTGTACGGTTAATTCGAAAGGCTCTCTGGGACAACTCGGCTGAAATCCGTAAGGAAGCAGACGATTCCCTGGTAGTCGACAGTGTTCGTTACACTTGGGATGATCCTTGCAAAAGAATCGTCCACGTGCTGCAGTGTCTAGGAACACAGAGTGACTCGTTAATGACCAGAAACTCTTTTGAATATAACTGCTCGAAGCTTGCTTAATAACGTGGAAGATTTTAATTGGCTTCTAGAGTGCTACTGTCCGTCAATTATTTGCGTAACAGAAACGAGGTTGAACAACACCATATCAGGTGTGGAATTTTTGCCTCCAGATTACTCAGTTATCAGGAACGACAGACAGTTTGCTATAGGCGGGCGCGTAGCTCTGTTTGTTAGAAACGGCATTGGCATTTTTGTACTGTGAGGACTTCCGAATATCGAGTCTGTTTTGTGCCGGATAAGTATTTCTGGTTTCGTGACAGTTGTGCGTGCTGTATACCGCCGGCCCGGTTCTGAAAACGTTTTCTCGCACATTACAGAATACATAGCGGAACACAGGTTCCACAATTATAAAATGATTATTGCAGGTGATTTCTATACTCCTTTTATAGATTGGACCTTGCTAACTTCAACAGGTCGTGACAAGGCTGTTTGTGAATCTCTAATTAATATGGCTATATCATTTGATTTAACGCAAGTGGTTGAATGTCCAACTGGAGTAAACTCTGTTCTTGACCTTGTTTTTGTTAACCAACAGTTGCTACAGTATGGATTTCAGTGTGACCTAGTCGACGGTCTGTCATCACAAGGGTGTTTTCATGCAAGTTAACGTGGTTTGTGATCCCCAAAAGCTAAAATTCAATATGGTTAAAGATTTTAACCGTGGTAACAATCATGCTATCGTTGAATTGCTGGAGTCGTCTTTCGGAGATTTCGTTTCAGGCAGTGAAATGTGCGGTGTTGATGCTTTATTAGAGCAGTTTCATAATTTAGTATATAGCTGTGCGCGTCAGTTCCTCCCCACAAAATGTGTGAAGCATAACCTGAAGCATCCATGGTACACAAGAGGCATAATTCACCTCATAAGACAATCAAGCGCATGCGCAAGCGCAACCGGCCACGAGACGCAAGCCGAGATTCACAACTTCCTTTACTTTTTTACTAAAGTAAAAAAATGACACAAGCTAAACACTTTTACTTCTACACAACACTGTCAATATTCATGAAAGAGAACCCATCGAAATTTTGGAAAACAATATTACCCTCTTCTCATGGCTGTCAATCATGGCTGATTATGAACGATATGCGTTGCACCGATCCCGTAACCATCTCTGAAGCTACTTTCATTCTTTCTTTCATCTTGATGATGGTACCAATGCTCCTTTCATTCACAGCCGCGAAGTAAGTTATTCCGAGGTTCACGACTTGTTATTAACAATTGATACAACTAAAAGTGCGGGACCAGATGCTATACCTAACATACTCTTAAAGAGGTACTCGGAATGGAGTGCTTGTTACCTTACAGTCATTTATAATAAATCATTGGAAACATCTTCCATTCCCCAGGCTTGGAAAATTGCCAATGTCATCCAGATGTTTAAATCTGGCAATAAACAACAAATAAGTAACCACCGACCGATCTGTCTAATTTCCACTTGCTGCAAGCTTCTTGAGCACATTATTCAGTACCTAAGTTGTCGTAACCTACTCTCACACTGTCAGCACGGTTTTCGATCTGGTTTTTCCAGCTACTCAGCTCATTGAATTTACTCATGACATAGCTTCCGCATTAAATAACCGCGATCAAATTGAGGCAATATTTATAGATTATTCCAAAGCATTTGACATGTTTTGCCATAATAAGCTTTTTCGTAAACTAGGTACCATATTTAACGGAAATAAGTTGCTTGACTGGATAACCGATTACACTTAAGATCCCAGTTAGTCACTTTCAACCACACACAGCCATCGTCAGTCACTGTAACTTCTGGTGTGCCCCAAGGATCTGTGCTTGGGCCTCTATTATTTATAATTTTCATTATTGATGCAGCAAATGTTATTAGCGACACCACAGTAAAGTTACGCCTATATGCCGATGACTGCGTGCTTTATCGCAACGTTGCTAACATCCAGGATGAGCAGGAACTAAACAGTGTTTTCATTGTTCTGTGAATGGAGTAACGCATGGCAAATGAAAAATAATTCCACTAAAACAGTTGCGATGACCTTCAGTAACAAAAAAAAAAAATCCGCCGCATTTCACTTACAGTAATAACGGTAATTGCTTGACCCATGTCAGCGAGTTCAGTTACCTGGGTGTTACTTTTTCAAGTAACTTAAAATGGAATGCTCAAATTAATAACATTACTGGGAAAGCACTTCGCAGACTTGGCTATCTCAAACGAACCATAAAAAATGCCACGAAGGACTGTAAATTAACTGCTTACAGATCACTAATTCGGCCAATCCTGGAGTACGCCTCAACTGTTTTGTCCCCCCATCACGTTCGCGAAATTGACCGTTTAGAATCAGTTAAAAAAAAAGCAATTCGATTCATCTTCGCCCGGTACGATCGCTACTTTTCACCTTCTTCACATATGCACACCTTATCATTGCAAAAATTAGAACATAGGCGCACACGTGAACGCATCATCATGCTGCGCAAGATCTTTCACAAGTAATCTGGCATCAGGGCACCTTTCTCATTTGTGCCCTCAAGTGCACGTGCAACCCGACGGAACCACCCATTAAACATCGTTCCTTTCAAACCTTGTATAGATGTTTTAAATTTTCTTTTTTTCCACTAACTATTCACATTGGGAATCGATTGGACGGCCCACTTCGCTCATTGCCAAGTGAAGAGTTCACTGTTCAGTTGCCTAACAATTTCACCTGTTGATCTGTTTTGAATATTTCTATGTTATCGATTTTTGTGTAACTGATATTATTCGTTTCTACCATTGTATTTACACACGCCTGCTATGTCTCCCATCCGAGACAGCAGTATTTGTAAATAAAAAATAAAAAGTAGAATCAAGCGGACTCGGCGGAGCAAGAGGGGAAGTATAGCTTTAGTCAGCGCGCACCTCAGACTATACTTCGTCTCACAATATGTTTGCAGCACTCAGAGGCACCCCAGTCCAATCAAGATCCCCCACACTACAATAGGAAATAGTGCTTCTACCCGCCTTTCGTCCCCAAATTGGCGGGGGCGACAGTGTGAGCACAATTATCTATTACAGTGTGCAGGGGTGAGAGGCACTGACCCCCTCTTTTCAGTTTCCCTTCCGCACAAGCAACTATATGCTTCATCTCACAAGCTGTTTGCTGCACTGCGGAAGGCAGACGCGCCTTAACTGGCCCAGTCAGAATTACAAGGATCGCTTGGTAAAACATGACGTCTAAGCTTTCTAACGAAGGAAAGGAAGTTCTTATGTTGGTGTGTTATTTGCAAGTAGATCCCCTCCACCACCAAAACCCCAATATCTAGAATTTAGAAACCCGACTTGCCCCTAGCTGACTGCAACATATTTTTAATACAGCACATGTGCTTGTAGATCTGCGTTGATCATTATCATCATCATCATCCTGACTATGCCCACTGTAGGGCCTCTCCCATATTTCTCCACTTAACCCGGTTCTGTGCTAGCTGCATCCACTTGACCCCGGCGAACATCTTAACCTCATCCGCCCACCTAACTCTCTGCCGCCCCCTGCTACGCTTTTCTTCCCTTAGTATCCTGTTTGTTACAATAAGCGACCATTGGTTATCCTCTCTTCGCACTACTTGTCCTGCCCATGCCCATTCCTTCTTAATTTCCACTAGAATGTCAGTAACTTGAGTTATTTCACTGACTCACCCAGCACGCTTCCTATCTCTTAATGTTACCCCTACCATTTTTCGTTGCATAGCCCTTTGAGTTGTCCTCAACTTACGCAGATCCCTTTTTGTTAGCCCCCATGTTTCAGCCCCATAGGTGAATACAGGTAAGATGTAACTGTTGCTCTGCGTTAGTTCTAATTAATTTCATCTTTTATGAATTATGCTTCTTTGGCACTCCTCCTTTTTTGCTTATCTCTTTCCTTTTTTTCCCCATTTTTTTCTGTGTACCATTTGTTCACCTTTGCGGCGGTTTTTCTAAAGGCCCATATATATATGGGCATCTCAATTTGCATCTTTTTTACCTTGCGATAGTTTTCTTCTCCACGGCCGTCCTAGTTCTTCAACCTCCCTGTTTTCGTAACCACGTGCGGTTAGTTTTTCATTCTCGGATGCGCTCGCCGTTCATGTCGTCAGGTATGGTTTTCCATGGCATCTGTTTACAGCAGACGACGCGCTGCAGTTGGCAAACATTGTTATTTTTTTTTTCTGCTGGGCTGGCCGCGGAAAGGACTATGTATTTTGCATTCACCTTGTTGTCGACGGTAATGGCTTGAGAAATATACGCATCGGAAGCATAGTTTCAAGCGCTCCCGTCGCGACAAGCAAAACAAAACACGCACGAAACCGGCAGCGATGTACGACCGCCCGCAGCATTGCCGGGGAGGAGCAACGCAGGCTGCGGGGAAGCGACCGCATCGCGGCTGCGTGCAGCGCCACCGCCGCATGCATTACAAGAGTGGACACCCCTCTCCATAGGGAGGCGCGCGGAGACGGAAAGACTAGCAAGTCTTTCCAGGGACCATAGCGATACTCCTCACCAGCTACTTAAGCAGTGCATTCTGAACTGCACCATGGAGTCAGACTGCGCGCCTCCAGCAGCTGCCCGCCTACGAAGAGCTTGGAGACCGCCACCACTCACTAGCATCCTCTGCGAAAGCAACGCCGACTCGAACGGCGCACTGTTGAGAGAGCATTTCCTGTAGCGCTTGCCGCAGTCCACCCGCCTCGTCTTGGCTGCTGCGGGGGACTTGACCACTGACCGCCTCGCTCCTGCTCTAGATGGGTATTATTCCCCCTTCGTACTGCACTCGGGGCTCAAGAAAGAACTGCGTGACTGGCGTCTGTACGGCGACTACAGGGCTCTCAACCCTCACACAGAGTCCAGCTATCCCCTTCCATGACTTCACTGGACATCTGGACGGATGCAAGGTATTTAGTAAAGTGAACCTTGTAAAAATTCTTGAGGGCACTTTGGACCACTAAAATGCGATGAGGCGAAATCCATTATAGCATGGTGGATCGTAGCCCTACACTACGGCATCTCTATCTCCCTTTCTTCTTTCACTCCCACCTTCCTCCCTTTACGGCATGGTACGTGTCCGCGGAGAATTGTGACAGATACTGCGCCTTTTATATCCTGTAAATCAGTTTCAAACGCCGCTTATGCCTGCTCTACTGAAGCCTCCTAGGCAGCTGGGTCTGCTTCTGTTTGCTGCGTGGTGCGGTGTTCGAGGAAGCGGCTAATAAAAGGGGCCGCACGGACGCCTGGTAAGCTTCGTATAGACCCTATCATCGCCTCCTCTGGAAAGATGTCTGCGGCATCGCTCGCTTACCCATTGGAGCCACTGTGCCTTTAGTTGCGGGCGGTCATCGAGAGATGGCACCAGATATGCCCCGAACTCCGCAAAGGGGGCTAGGGTGGTGTGGTGTCGAGGCGGGCGCAAGCGGCGCAGCCAGTAGCGGCATCAGCGGCGACTGCTCGGAAAGCTAGCGCGGCAACACGTGTGCTCTGTTCTACTTGAGAAAATTAGTTGTTTTCTGTCCACTTCAAATGAAATTCTGACTTGTGCATATCGTAAACCTTCCATTGACTGTTGGCGGCGTACACAAGTATCCTGGCAAAGTTCTTTTCATTCGCACTCGCACATGTGCAGCTGCGCAGCTTGAGTAGACTAAACAAAGTTTGCTGAAAGTTGTAGTAAATTTAAAGCAGCTTCGTCAACAACATGAAAACGATACATTTGAGCTAAGCATATGGCCAGGGAAGGGCTCGAAATTCTTTAAAATTTAAACACTTTCCGTATATGTGCTTGCAGTAAAGGAACTTAACGACCGCATTCCTCTCGGTAGCACGCACGGCGTAGTTTGTGAACAGCGGCTTCATGAATGTTTTCGCAATGATGGTGGCTGTCGTTTTTGCCGCAGTTGAGAACATTAAGTTCCATGAGCGCAGCCACGCTTCTATACACACACGCCTCCAGGGGTTTTCTCAAATATTTTCTGTGGGGAAGCACGTGATCTACAAGCTTCCGAAGACCAGTTGGCACCTATACGAGCTCCTGGCTCGGGTAGAAGAGCGCGCCTCGACCTTGGTGGGCAATGAGGCCAAGGAGTGGTCTGCTGCCTTTCTGACCCTGCAGTCATCATCATCATCAGCCTGACTATACCCACTGCAGGGCGAAGGACTCTTTCATATTTCTCCAATTAACCCGATTTTCTGCTAGCTGCATCCACTTGGCCCCTGCGAACTTCTTAACCTCATCCGCCCACCTTACTTTCTGCAGCCCCCTGCTACGCTTTCCTTCCCTTAGAATCCAGTTTTTTACCATAAGCGACCATCCGTTATCCTCTCTTCGCACTACATGTCCTGTCCATGACCATTTCTGCTTCATAATTTCCTCTAGAATGTCGGTAACTTGAGTTATTTCCACGCTTCCTATCTCTTAATATTACCCCTACCATTTTTCGTTCCAAAGCCCTCTGGGTTGTCCTCAACTTAAGTAGAACCCTCTTGGTTAGCCTCGACGTTTCAGCCCCACAGGTGAGTAGAGGTAAGAGGTGACTGTTGTATGCTTACCTCTTGATCAATGCCGGTAAGCTGCTAGTCATAATCTGCGAGTGCTTGCCAAATGCGACCCATCCCAATCTTATTCTTCTTGATATTTTCTTTTCATGGTCGAGATCTGCTGTTACTACCTGTCCTAAGTAGACATATTCGTCTACTACTTCCAGTACTTCGCTACCTAATGTAAACTGCTGTTCATTCCAGAGGCTGTTGAACATTACCTTAGTCTTCTGCATATTGATTTTCAAGCCTACCTTTCTACTTTTCCTGTCTAGGTCATCAATAATTATTTGCAGTTCATCACCCGAGTTGCTTAGCAAGGCAATGTCATCAGCAAATCGCAGATTACCGAGGTATTCTCCAGATACCCTTATTCCTAACTGCTTCCATTCCAAGTCTCTGAATACTTTATTTATTTATTAATTTAAAATACTCTCAGGGTACAGATGTACTTTACAGAGGGGAGGGGCGCATACAGGATATATATATATATATATATATATATATATATATATATATATATATATATATATATATATATATATATATATATATATATATATATATATATATATATATATATATATATATCTTGTAAAAGAAGGCTAGGTCGAGACGGCGAGGTCGTGACGGCAAGGACAGCCAAGCCTTGTCTAGCGTTTTAATCCGATCACGAACCCAGGCGCGCGCCGGAGCCGGCGCCGCGGGACGATGATGATGGTGTGTACAAATGAAAGAAGAAGATCATGGCATGTACAAATGAAAGAAGGTCCACAGAAAGCTCACACAATCTGCCCGGGAGGTCGGAAGCGGCCAGCCTGGTCGCTCCTAATTAACCGATGTACCGCGGCGCACAAAGGGCTTCAAGCGAGAAACATGAACAATTTGAGTTCCGCGGTGGCGTCGATCGGCTGGGGGATCAACAGGCGTGACTTTGTAGTTAACTGGAGAAGTTTGGCTGATAATCTCGTAGGGACCAAGGTAGCGGTGGTGGAATTTGTCACTAAGGCCAGGGGTGCGCAGTGGTGTATACAGCAGTACTTCGTCACCGGGACGATAAGAGACCACGCGATGCGTAGAATCGTAGCGACTCTTGCGGTCTTCCTGGCACGCTGCTGTGTTGAGGCGGGCAAGATGACGGCATCTGGCCACACGAGATAAGAACTGGGTAGGTACTGATGTGGAGTAGTCGGGCGTAGAGAAGATGGAAGCGTCGAGAATTGTAGTGGGAGGACGGCCATAAACGAGGAAAAATGGAGAATAACCGGTAGTCCACTGTACTGCTGTGTTATAGGCGAAAGTGACGAATGGTAGAATAGTGTCCCAATTTCGATGATCCGGTGTGATGTACATGGAGATCATATCCGATAAGGTGCGGTGAAATCGCTCAGTCAGCCCGTTAGTCTGGGGATGGTAGCTTGAGGTTGTCTTATGAAGGGTGGATGACGCGTGAAGAACGTCGGCAACGACTGCCGATAAGAAGGGAAGAAAAACAGCAAGCTGATTCCGAAAGTGGACAGCGAGAAAGAGCGTCGGCGTCTTGGTGTTGGCGACCCGATTTATAAGTGACGTCGAAATTGTATTCTTGCAGGCGTAGAATCCAACGGCCAAGTCGGCCTGTCAAATTTTTGAGCGAAGACAACCAGCAAAGAGCATGGTGATCGGTCACAACTGTGAAATGCCGACCATATAGGTAAGGGCGAAATTTTTGGACAGCCCAGACGACGGTAAGGCACTCCTGCTCGGTAATGGTGTAGGTTTTCTCAGCTGGAGTCATAGTCCGACTGGCGAAGGCAATCACTTTCTCACGCGAAGTTGCATCGCGCTGCAGGAGTACAGCTCCAAGACCGAGACCAAGAGCATCAGTGTGCAGGATGGTTGGAGCGCTGTCACTGAAGTGGCCGAGAACAGGGTCTGATGTGAGGGCGTGCTTCAGATTATTAAAAGCGGCTTCGCACTGTTCAGTCCACACGAAAGTGCTGCGTGCTTTAAGTAGTTCATGAAGTGGAGCAGCAATACTTCCAAAATGCCTTATAAAACGCCGGAAATAAGACGCCAGGCCGAGAAAACTGCGCAATTCTGTAATCCGTTGTGGACGAGCAAAGGTCAAGACCGCGATGATTTTTTAAGGGTCTGGACGAATGCCGTCATGGCTGACTAGATGTCCCAATATTTTAATTTCCTTCTGTGCAAAGTGGCACTTCTTGGTGTTGAGCTGAAGGCCCGCTGAAGCGAGACACGTGAGGACCTCATTCAGGCGCGTGAGATGGTCGTTAAAAGTTGACGAAAAGATGACAATGTCATCCAAGTAACATAAACAGGTTCTCCATTTTAGGCCACGAAGCACAGTATCGATTATTCTTTCAAATGTCGCTGGTGCGTTACAAAGTCCGAAAGGGATAAAATTAAATTCGTAAGGCCATCGGGAGTTGAGAAAGCGGTTTTTTCTTTATCGTCCTCGTGCATAGGTATTTGCCAATAACCTGAGCGGAGGTCCAAAGTCGAGAAATATTCGGCGCCTTGGAGAGAGTCAAGGGCGTCATCAATTCTTGGCATTGGGTATACATCTTTGCGGGTAATTTTGTTGAGTGCCCGGTAATCAACACAAAAGCGTACCGAGCCGTCCTTTTTTTTTAACTAACACTACTGGGGAGGACCATGGGCTTGTCGAGGGACGAATAATATTGCGATGGAGCATGTCATTTACATTTTCTTCAATTAATTTTCGTTCAGAGAGGGAAACCCGATAAGGCCGTCGGCGAACGATAGAGTTACCTTCAGTAATGATGCGATGGTGCGCAACCCTAGTCCGTCCCAGTGGTGGAGAAGTGGCATCAAAAATGGCTTGGTGGTGTCGAAGCAATGTCAGCAGTTCTTGGCGTTGGTTCGGCGTGAGGTTAGGATTAATAGTCTTTGTGAGAACAGAAAGAGAGACGGCTGGCGAAACACGGCGCTGAGGCAGAGAAGCGGTGAGCACCATCAAGGACAAAGGTTGAACATCCACCATGCAGGGGAGAGAAGTTCCTTTTGGGAGCACGAGGGATTCCCGTGAAGTGTTAGTGGCCGCTACTGTCGCTGAGCCGTTGCAGAACCTCACAAGACTAGACGGGAAGGCGATACCGCGTGCAAGATGACGATGAGATGGTGCGATGAGTACGTCCCCGTCAGTTATGTGGTCAGAAACAACGGTAAGCAGTTTTTCGCACTGAGGAGGCAAAGCAGTATCAGCGGCGGCGACTAGGGGATGATGTCGTTCAGAAACTTCAGATGAAAAATCGCTGTCTGTCATATGGATAACACGGTCGCCACAAGAAATTAACGCCGAAGCGGTTGACAAAAAATCCCATCCTAAAATCATCAGATGCGCACATGGTGAGAGCACAGCAAACTGCACATGATGGCGGACGTCGTCAATAACAATTCGTACGGTGCACTTTGCTAATGGGCGCAAAGGGACGTCATTGGCTCCACGGAGTTCAGGCCCATCATATGGTGTCGTCACTTTTCGCAAACGGTAGCACAAATCAGCGTGAATGACAGAAATTGCAGCTCCTGTATTAATCAATGCTTCGACCGGTAATTCTTCAGCGAAAACAGAAATCACATTATAAGGGCGATCTGGAGGACTTTTGGTAAGTTCGCAGAGTGCAGTTTGACCTCTGGAAACTGCAACGCTTAGTTTTCCGGATGGCGGACAGGGATAGTTGTTGCGGGTCGGAGAGGGGAAACTGAGCGGCTGTATGGGGATAGGGACCGACGTCGGGATGCATGGGTTCCACGAGGGCTCAGACGAGGATTCTGGAGGTGGGGATGACCTTCGAGGTGGGCTTGGAGTAAACCGGCGTTGATAATATGACTTTGGAGGGATGTCACTTTCAAAGGTATCGTAACCACGGCGCTCGTTCTGGAGGCGGCGACGACAGACGCGAGATATATGTCCTCTAATGCCACAATAATAGCAAATTGGTCGGGAGGGGCGCCAAGGTGCGTAATAGGGCGGTGCACGTTGAGCCGTCGTTATTGCATTGACGTGATTGTAGTTTGGTGCCGGTCGAGGTGGGGGAACTAAAGGAGGGGGGGATGCTGCGACGTGCGCGTAAGTCGGTACTGAGCGGGGCGCCGGAGGGCCAGATGTTATAGGTTCGGTGATTGTTGCCAGCTCTTCTTTGATGATGCTGCGAAGACCTGCGTCATTAGATGTTGCGGAAGAGTGTTCGCACCCGTGTCGACAGACAGGCTTGAGCGCCTGGAGCTCCTCGCGGATGATGGCTCGAATAAGTGCCCGCAGGTCGAGATCAGCATAGGTCGGGCCAGTAGCGTTGGCGGGCTGCAATCGGTAGGACTGCAGCTGGTCGATGCGTTGGCAGGTCGTAATAATGGAATCAATAGTTGAAGGATTCTGAGCAACTAGGATGTTATACGCCGTAGAATTGATTCCTTTCAAGACGTGGTGTACTCGTTCATGTTCCGCCATGGTGGGACTAATACGCCGACAGAGTGCAAGTATGGCCTCTATGTAAGACGCATATGACTCATCGGGACCTTGACGGCGTGAAGCGAGCTTGGTCTTCGCGATCTCAGTCCGAACTGCCGGGTCGGCGAAGTATTGTCGGAACTGCTGTTTGAAGGTGGTCCAGTTAGTTGTGTGGGGCTCGCGGTTGATGAACCAAGTCCTGGCGACCTCAATAAGGTAGAACGAGATGTTGAGAAATTTCAGAGCATCGTCCCACCGGTTGTAGGCACTGCAGCGTTCGTAGGTGTCAAGCCAGTCATCGACGTCTTCATCACGACGACCAGCGAACAGCGGCGGGTCGCGCTGTCGTGTGGGCACAGTCGGAGGGGGTGGTGCAGCCGAGGTAGAGGGTCCAGCTTGTTCGTGGGTACTGTCGGTAGACATAGCGATGGTGGCAGCTGCTAAACGGCGACCGGAACGTAGCTCCAGCGAGAGGCAGGGCCCAAGGCAGCAAGGGGATCAAATTTCGCCTCCACCACTTGTAAAAGAAGGCTAGGTCGTGACGGTGAGGTCGTGACGGCAAGGACAGCCAAGCCTTGTCTAGCGTTTTAATCCGATCACGAACCCAGGCGCGCGCCGGAGCCGGCGCCGCGGGACGATGATGATGGTGTGTACAAATGAAAGAAGAAGATCATGGCATGTGCAAATGAAAGAAGGTCCCCAGAAGGCTCACACAATCTGCCCGGGATGTCGGAAGCGGCCAGCCTGGTCGCTCCTAATTAACCGATGTACCGCGGCGCACAAAGGGCTTCAAGCGAGAAACATGAACAATTTGAGTTCCGCGGTGGCGTCGATCGGCTGGGGGATCAACAGGCGTGACTTTGTAGTTAACTGGAGAAGTTTGGCTGATAATCCCGTAGGGACCAAGGTAGCGGTGGTGGAATTTGTCACTAAGGCCGGAGGTGCGCAGTGGTGTATACAGCAGTACTTCGTCACCGGGACGATAAGAGACCACGCGATGCGTAGAATCGTAGCGACTCTTGCGGTCTTCCTGGCACGCTGCTGTGTTGAGGCGGGCAAGATGACGGCATCTGGCCACACGAGATAAGAACTGGGTAGGTACTGATGTGGAGTAGTCGGGCGTAGAGAAGATGGAAGCGTCGAGAATTGTAGTGGGAGGACGGCCATAAACGAGGAAAAATGGAGAATAACCGGTAGTCCGCTGTACTGCTGTGTTATAGGCGAAAGTGACGAATGGTAGAATAGTGTCCCAATTTCGATGATCCGGTGTGATGTACATGGAGATCATATCCGATAAGGTGCGGTGAAATCGCTCAGTCAGCCCGTTAGTCTGGGGATGGTAGCTTGAGGTTGTCTTATGACGGGTGGATGACGCGTGAAGAACGTCGGCAACGACTGCCGATAAGAAGGCCGTCCCGCGGTCACTTAGGAGCACCCGAGGAGCGCCATGATCCAATACAATTGATCGCAAAAAGAAATTTGCTATTTCTTGAGCGGAACCGGTCGGTACAGGTGCTGTCTCAGCGTAGCGTGTAAGGTAGTCGACAGCTGTTATAATCCAATGGTTACCCCCATCGGAGAGAGGTAGGGGAGCAAAGCGCTACAAGTGCGTCTTTGCAAGGCTTCCTGGGCAGTGTCTCTGCGCTAGAGACCGACTTGCATTCCTTACGGCATACTGCAAATGCTCGTACTTCGAATGCATTGCCCTGTATTGACACCTTATCCAGCGATATTGCGCATCTTAAGGCTTGTTTTGAAGATGCATCCAATAGGTCCCGCAGAAATAACCTGCTTATTCTAGGTCTAAAAGATTCCGCAACAGAGAGTTGGTCTGAATCTGAAAAAAATGTGCGCGCTTTCTTTTCCTCTTTTCTTCTCCAAGATGTTCCTTTTGAAAGTATCGAAAGGGCTCACCGAATAGGTCGCTTTGTTGAAGGCAAAACCCGACCTATTGTCGTTAAATTTTGCAGTTATAAGGTCAAGGACAATATCTTATCATGTGGTTTTAGGCTCAAGGATACTAAGTTCGCCTTGCGCGAAGACTTCACGCCTGCGGTTAAAAAGGCACGTTTCAAGCTTTCACAATACGCTCGTGATCAGGCTTTTCCTTCGAAGTTGCGATTTGATAAGCTTTTCGTAAATAAAAAGTGCTTTGTCTATGATTGTGAACATGACCGAGTTGTTGAGCTTAGGGAATAGCAAAAAGGGAGGCAACTGCCCGCTCACCAGCATGGGCCTGATCTTCATTCTACGCCTTCGGCATCATCAAATTTTGAATTGACAATTCTCATCGTGAATTGCAGGAGTATAAAAAATAAAACTGATGAATTTGCTGCCCATGTTTCCTCCGTTAAGCCTCATGTTATAATTGGCACTGAATCGTGGCTGGATGATTCCGTTCTGAGCCCGGAAGTTTTTCCAACTGGTTATAACGTGTATCGTCGTGACCGACACTTGCATGGTGGAGGGGTATTTCTGCTAGTTGAGGAATGCTTTCGCTCTTCAGCAATAACAGCGCCCCTAGTTGGCTGCGAATCAGTGTGGAGTAACCTACGCCTAAGCAATGGAAGGGACCTGACAATTGGTTCCGTCTACCGTCCCCCTTCCGCTACCAACCCTGACATTTTCAGATCACTGTCTGATTTCTTGTTTGGCTTAAAAAATGACTTCCTGTTTGGCGGGGATTTCAATATGCCTGATTTCAAATGGGTTGACTACAAACCTCTTCGTACGAATCAATCTTCATTGTCTTTGGCTTTTTGTGAATTAATTACTACTGATGATCTATATCAGTACGTCACTGAGCCTACTCGGGAAACTCAGCACTCATCTTCAGTGTTAAATTTACTCTTCTGTAACCGACCATCGGTAGTGCGCGGCACTGTTATCATACCAGGAATAAGTGATCGCTGTTGTGTTGTTGCTAATGTTAGGCATTTTCCTTATTTAATTCCAAAAGGTCTCCCTAGGAAAGTCTTTGTTTTTACCAGGGGCGATTATACATCAATGAATAACGAACTTGCTTCCTTCCTTCCCAATTTCATTACTCTAAGTCAGAGTTCAGACTGCATTTCACTCTGGGAGGTATTCAAAAATAAATTGGGCAGCCTAATTGATCAATACATCCCAACAAAACTTCTTTCTGGTAAGCGGCGCCGCGACAAACCATGGATCACGCGAAAAATCAGACGGCTTGTCAGGAAAAAACATTGCCTTCTTCAATCGTATAAAAAGAATCGTTGCCCTGCTGTATTGCAGTCAATTCGGGCCCTTGGCTGTACATTAAAAACTGAAATTAAAGCGCATAAGGATAACTTCTTTAATAATCTGGGTTCTAAACTGCGTAGTAATCCCAAGGAATTGTGGACGTTTCTGAAACACAACGGACGCGAACCAGTCGGAATCCCAAACTTAGACGTTGATGGTGACCTTGTTAGTACTAATGGTGATAAAGCCTGCCGTTTTAATGCATATTTTCAGTCTGCCTTTGCGCCAGCGTACATCGGTGAACTTCCGAACACTCGTGAATCTATTACAGAAACCATGCCTGAAATTGTTTTTACTTATCAGGGTGTTTTAAAACTGCTTAATAACATCAGGGCCGCCTCCGCCAGCGGCCCTGATGGTGTACCTACCTTTGTTTTAAAATCATGTGCGAACAAAATTGCTCATTATTTAGTCACCTTGTTCCAAACATCGCTTAACTCGGCATGTTTGCCAAATGACTGGAAAAATGCTAGTGTTGTCCCAGTGCATAAAAGCGGTTCGAAAATGTCTGTTGTTAATTACCGACCCATTTCTCTGACTAGCGTGTGTTGTAAAACATTGGAACATATAATTTACAGTGCAGTCATGAAACACCTGGACTCTCATGACTTCTTTACGCCAGTTCAGCATGGCTTTAGAATGGGTTTTTCCTGTACCACCCAGTTACTTGAGTTCAGTAATGATCTGTTTTCCTCTTTTGACCACGGATATCAAATTGATTGTGTATTTCTGGATTTTAAAAAAGCCTTTGATTCTGCACCTCATGTGCTATTATTACATAAGTTACGTTGCCTCGGTCTGCATCCCAATATCCTCGACTGGCTTCATTCATATCTCCAGGACCGCATGCAGCGTGTTGTAATTAACGGTTGTAACTCCGATCCCGTAAACGTCTCCTCAGGTGTGCCCCAGGGGTCTGTTCTTGGACCCCTTCTTTTTCTCATTTTTATTAATGATATTGTTCTTGACCTCACCTGCCAAGTTCGGCTATATGCTGACGACTGTGTGCTTTATCATGTCGTGGAAAGTTCTTCTGACGCATTAAAACTTCAGCGAGACTTAAATTTTATCCTGCACTGGTGCTCAAAATGGCAAATCTCTTTGAACATTTCAAAATGCAAGCTTGTCTCGTTCACTCGTAAGCGTTCCCCTCTACCGACCTGCTACTCAATAAATAATGTTCCCCTGCAAAAAGTTTCTGAATATAAGTATCTCGGCGTATATTTCACCTCTAACCTTACGTGGACGAGACAAGTTGAGCATATTACATCGAAAGCCTGCAGAATGTTTAATTTTTTAAAGCGTAATTTCAGCAAAGCGCAGTCAAATGTCAAGCAGCTCCTGTATTTAACTTACATAAGGCCAATTCTTGAATATGCATGCCCTGTATGGGATCCCCAGTTTATTTACTTATCAGACATGCTCGAACGCGTCCAAAATAATGCTGCCAGATTTGTGTCTAATAATTATAATTTTTCATCTAGTGTCACGTCTATTAAACATCATCTTGGTTGGGAATCTTTAGCTCACCGCAGAAAACATTTCAGACTGCAGATCATGTATCGCATTTATTTTGGAAAGTTCAGCATTGACAAAGACCGGTACCTGCTTCAACCTCACTTTTTGTCTAGACGACTTGATCATCAGTGGAAGATCCGCGAAATAAAATGCCGGACAGATGTGTATAACACCTCGTTTTTTCCACTGACGATCAATGAGTGGAACCGGCTGCCAGCTGGCATCACTGAGTGTTGCACTGAAAATTTATTTCGGGCTTTTTTATCGGATGTGTGACGTGGCGCCCAGTTCTCTTGCGTGTGTTTCCTTCATTACTTTGTTTTTGAGTGTTTTCATCACTTTGTTCGTCGCGCAGTTGCCCCCTTTAGATGCATGTTTTTCATTCCGCATTATCACTTGTGTCCTGTTATTTTCTTCATTTTTATGTATTTTATCACTGGCGCTCCCAGCAAGATTACTTGTCATCTCTCCCCCTGCAATAATGCCTCCGGGCGCAGCAGGAACTTGTAATAAATAAATAAATAAAAGTCAATGCCGACTACGTCGAATGGCGTGGCGGGACAGGGAACAGGTTGTAGAAGGCCAGCGGGCGAAGACGTCGGCCGTTTGCGACGTTGGCACAGAGGGCAAGATGCGACGTATTTGGCAACGCAGGAAGATAGGCCAGGCCAAAAGAATCGTTTTTTCACTCGGTCGTAGGTTTTGTCAACACCAAGGTGACCTGCAGTAGCGTCATCGTGGAGAGCCGCCAGTATACGTGGACGAAGCACACGCGGCACGACTGGGATCCAGCGAGTTCCATCAGGGCAATACACGAAGCGGAGTAGGATGCCATCTTCGAGCTTAAAATTGCGAAGTTGTCGGCGAAGCCGAGCATTGGGTGGGTCCGAAGCGCCAATAAGGCGGTCGATGATGGGTCGGCAGTAGACATCGGGTAATTGCTGTGAGCGGAGAGCGTGTTTGTTTTCAGAGTCATCAAATGGAACTGTTGTGATATACGTCGGAGAAAGAGATGGTCGGCTGTGGTCATAGGTGGAAATGCATTGGGAAGAAAAACAGCAAGCCGATTCCGAAAGTGGACAGCGAGAAAGAGCGTCGGCGTCTTGGTGTTGGCGACCCGATTTATAAGTGACGTCGAAATTGTATTCTTGCAGGCGTAGAATCCAACGGCCAAGTCGGCCTGTCAAATTTTTGACCGAAGACAACCAGCAAAGAGCATGGTGATCGGTCACAACTGTGAAATGCCGACCATATAGGTAAGGGCGAAATTTTTGGACAGCCCAGACGACGGCAAGGCACTCCTGCTCGGTAATGGTGTAGGTTTTCTCAGCTGGAGTCATAGTCCGACTGGCGAAGGCAATCACTTTCTCACGCGAAGTTGCATCGCGCTGCAGGAGTACAGCTCCAAGACCGAGACCAAGAGCATCAGTGTGCAGGATGGTTGGAGCGCTGTCACTGAAGTGGCCAAGAACAGGGTCTGATGTGAGGGCGTGCTTCAGATTATTAAAAGCGGCTTCGCACTGTTCAGTCCACACGAAAGTGCTGCGTGCTTTAAGTAGTTCATGAAGTGGAGCAGCAATACTTCCAAAATGCCTTATAAAACGCCGGAAATAAGACGCCAGGCCGAGAAAACTGCGCAATTCTGTAATCCGTTGTGGACGAGCAAAGGTCAAGACCGCGATGATTTTTTAAGGGTCTGGACGAATGCCGTCATGGCTGACTAGATGTCCCAATATTTTAATTTCCTTCTGTGCAAAGTGGCACTTCTTGGTGTTGAGCTGAAGGCCCGCTGAAGCGAGACACGTGAGGACCTCATTCAGGCGCGTGAGATGGTCGTTAAAAGTTGACGAAAAGATGACAATGTCATCCAAGTAACATAAACAGGTTCTCCATTTTAGGCCACGAAGCACAGTATCGATTATTCTTTCAAATGTCGCTGGTGCGTTACAAAGTCCGAAAGGGATAAAATTAAATTCGTAAGGCCATCGGGAGTTGAGAAAGCGGTTTTTTCTTTATCGTCCTCGTGCATAGGTATTTGCCAATAACCTGAGCGGAGGTCCAAAGTCGAGAAATATTCGGCGCCTTGGAGAGAGTCAAGGGCGTCATCAATTCTTGGCATTGGGTATACATCTTTGCGGGTAATTTTGTTGAGTGCCCGGTAATCAACACAAAAGCGTACCGAGCCGTCCTTTTTTTTTAACTAACACTACTGGGGAGGACCATGGGCTTGTCGAGGGACGAATAATATTGCGATGGAGCATGTCACTTACATTTTCTTCAATTACTTTTCGTTCAGAGAGGGAAACCCGATAAGGCCGTCGGCGAACGATAGAGTTACCTTCAGTAATGATGCGATGGTGCGCAACCCTAGTCCGTCCCAGTGGTGGAGAAGTGGCATCAAAAATGGCTTGGTGGTGTCGAAGCAATGTCAGCAGTTCTTGGCGTTGGTTCGGCGTGAGGTTAGGATTAATAGTCTTTGTGAGAACAGAAAGAGAGACGGCTGGCGAAACACGGCGCTGAGGCAGAGAAGCGGTGAGCACCATCAAGGACAAAGGTTGAACATCCACCATGCAGGGGAGAGAAGTTCCTTTTGGGAGCACGAGGGATTCACGTGAAGTGTTAGTGGCCGCTACTGTCGCTGAGCCGTTGCAGAACCTCACAAGACTAGACGGGAAGGCGATACCGCGTGCAAGATGACGATGAGATGGTGCGATGAGTACGTCCCCGTCAGTTATTTGGTCAGAAACAACGGTAAGCAGTTTTTCGCACTGAGGAGGCAAAGCAGTATCAGCGACGGCGACTAGGGGATGATGTCGTTCAGAAACTTCAGATGAAAAATCGCTGTCTGTCATATGGATAACACGGTCGCCACAAGAAATTAACGCCGAAGCGGTTGACAAAAAATCCCATCCTAAAATCATCAGATGCGCACATGGTGAGAGCACAGCAAACTGCACATGATGGCGGACGTCGTCAATAACAATTCGTACGGTGCACTTTGCTAATGGGCGCAAAGGGACGTCATTGGCTCCACGGAGTTCAGGCCCATCATATGGTGTCGTCACTTTTCGCAAACGGTAGCACAAATCAGCGTGAATGACAGAAATTGCAGCTCCTGTATCAATCAATGCTTCGACCGGTAATTCTTCAGCGAAAACAGAAATCACATTATAAGGGCGATCTGGAGGACTTTTGGTAAGTTCGCAGAGTGCAGTTTGACCTCCGGAAACTGCAACGCTTAGTTTTCCGGATGGCGGACAGGGATAGTTGTTGCGGGTCGGAGAGGGGAAACTGAGCGGCTGTATGGGGATAGGGACCGACGTCGGGATGCATGGGTTCCACGAGGGCTCAGACGAGGATTCTGGAGGTGGGGATGACCTTCGAGGTGGGCTTGGAGTAAACCGGCGTTGATAATATGACTTTGGAGGGATGTCACTTTCAAAGGTATCGTAACCACGGCGCTCGTTCTGGAGGCGGCGACGACAGACGCGAGATATATGTCCTCTAATGCCACAATAATAGCAAATTGGTCGGGAGGGGCGCCAAGGTGCGTAATAGGGCGGTACACGTTGAGCCGTCGTTATTGCATTGACGTGATTGTAGTTTGGTGCCGGTCGAGGTGGGGGAACTAAAGGAGGGGGGGATGCTGCGACGTGCGCGTAAGTCGGTACTGAGCGGGGCGCCGGAGGGCCAGATGTTATAGGTTCGGTGATTGTTGCCAGCTCTTCTTTGATGATGCTGCGAAGACCTGCGTCATTAGATGTTGCGGAAGAGTGTTCGCACCCGTGTCGACAGACAGGCTTGAGCGCCTGGAGCTCCTCGCGGATGATGGCTCGAATAAGTGCCCGCAGGTCGAGATCAGCATAGGTCGGGCCAGTAGCGTTGGCGGGCTGCAATCGGGAGGACTGCAGCTGGTCGATGCGTTGGCAGGTCGTAATAATGGAATCAATAGTTGAAGGATTCTGAGCAACTAGGATGTTATACGCCGTAGAATTGATTCCTTTCAAGACGTGGTGTACTCGTTCATATTCCGCCATGGTGGGACTAATACGCCGACAGAGTGCAAGTATGGCCTCTATGTAAGACGCATATGACTCATCGGGACCTTGACGGCGTGAAGCGAGCTTGGTCTTCGCGATCTCAGTCCGAACTGCCGGGTCGGCGAAGTATTGTCGGAACTGCTGTTTGAAGGTGGTCCAGTTAGTTGTGTGGGGCTCGCGGTTGATGAACCAAGTCCTGGCGACCTCAATAAGGTAGAACGAGATGTTGAGAAATTTCAGAGCATCGTCCCACCGGTTGTAGGCACTGCAGCGTTCGTAGGTGTCAAGCCAGTCATCGACGTCTTCATCACGACGACCAGCGAACAGCGGCGGGTCGCGCTGTCGTGTGGGCACAGTCGGAGGGGGTGGTGCAGCCGTGGTAGAGGGTCCAGCTTGTTCGTGGGTACTGTCGGTAGACATAGCGATGGTGGCAGCTGCTAAACGGCGACCGGAACGTAGCTCCAGCGAGAGGCAGGGCCCAAGGCAGCAAGGGGATCAAATTTCGCCTCCACCACTTGTAAAAGAAGGCTAGGTCGTGACGGCGAGGTCGTGACGGCAAGGACAGCCAAGCCTTGTCTAGCGTTTTAATCCGATCACGAACCCAGGCTTGCGCCGGAGCCGGCGCCGCGGGACGATGATGATGGTATGTACAAATGAAAGAAGAAGATCATGGCATGTACAACTGAAAGAAGGTCCACAGAAGGCTCGCAATAAATATATATATATATATATATATATCCTGTATGAGCCCCTCCCCTCTGTAAAGTACATCTGTACCCTGAGAGTATTTTAAATTAATCAATAAATAAAGTATTCAGAGACTTGGAATGGAAGAAGTTAGGAATAAGGGTATCTGGAGAATACCTCGGTAATCTGCGATTTGCTGATGACATTGCCTTGCTAAGCAACTCGGGTGATGAACTGCAAATAATTGTTGATGACAGAGGGGAGGGGTGCGTACAGGATATATATATATATATATATATAAAAAAATATATAGGTAAAATATAGGTAAAATCTTAAATGAAACACCCTGTATATATATATATATATACAGTGTGTTTCATTTAAGATTTTACCTATTTTTTAAAAATTATTAAAATATTAAATTGGTTCACAGGAAGGGAAGGGCGCAGTAACTGTCACACTTGCTCTGTGGACACCCGAACCGCGCCGTAAGGGAAGGGAGGAAGGTGGGAATGAAAGTGGAAAGAGAGAAAGAGGAGCCGTAGTGGAGGGCTACGGAGTAATTTCGACCACCTGGGGATCTTTAACGTGCGCTGACATCGCACAGCACACGACGCCTCTTCGTTTCGCCTCCATCGAAACGCAGCCGCCGCGGTCGGGTTCGAACCCGGGAACTCCGGCACAGTAGTCGGGCGTCTTACCACTGCACCACTCCGGCGGGGCTTATTTTTTTTTTTTTTTTTAAAAATAGGAAAAATAGGAAAATTAAGTTTTATTGTCGATTCTTCTTTTAGCTGTTGTGTTAAGAGTAGAGCAAAATCAGGAGCCTAAAGGGTACCAATTAGCTTATTAATTAACTAAGATTACCTAATTAACTTTTTATTTATACCACCTAGGAGCTGCTTTCAAATTGCAACAGTGAGCTACCGGTGTGATAACCCCAAATAGTATTTTAAACGACAAGAAACGCGCATTTCTTAAGGACTGCAGCGCTGGCAATTCTGGCCGCTTTCGACGCACGAAAACGAAACCTAGCAGTCGGGGCGCGCACTTATGCACGCCCATGAGTGACGCAGCCGTGACGTCACCGAGAGAAACCAGCCGTCTGGAGGCGGCCGCTGCCGCCCGCGAAATACGCGCCTGGAGCAGCGTCATGGTCTGGTAGGATCTTGATATATCACCAACGCATCGCGGGCGAAGCTTGTCATGGTGCGGGCGTAGCGCTGATGGTATGGGCAAATCAGCCCTCCCTCTTGACTGCAAGCTTTGGTTCCGAGAGGGTGAAATAAGAAGAAAATCAGTACATGCACAGATATCGCACCACTGGATGTGATGACGCAGCGCCAGACGAGTATTTCATGAGCGGCGGCAGCCGCCTTCAGACGGCTTGATTCGCCCGGCGACGTCACGACTGCGTCACTCGTGGGCGCGTACAATTCCGCGCTTCGTCTGCTAGGTTTCGTTTTCGTGCGTCGAAAGTGGCCAGAATTGCCAGTGCTGCAGTCCTTAAGAAATGCACGTTTCTTGTCGTTTAAAATACCATTTGGCATTGTCACACCGGTAGCTCACTTTTGCAATGTAAAAGTAGCTTCTAGCTGGTATAAAGAAAAAGTTCATTAGTTAATCTTAGTTAATTTTTAAGCTAATTAGTACCATTTAAGGCTCCTGATTTTTCTCTACTCTTAATACAACAGCTAAAAAAAGAATCGGCAATAAAACTTAATTTTCGTATTTTTAAAAAATAGGTAAAATCTTAGATGAAACACCCTGTATATATATATATATATATATATATATATATATATATATATATATATATATATATATATACCCTCATATAGTCATCCTTAGAGAAACTTAATTACATGATGGCATCTCTAGCGATACAGTTGTTCCAACTGGTTACAAAGAATACAGGCGTGACCGGTGTTCACGTGGTGGAGGGGTTGCCGTTATAGTGAATTCTTCTGTTGGTGTTGCTGTATTAGACCAAATACCTGACCACGAACGCTTACTTTTGAATGTATCTCTTTGGGGCTCTTCCTTTGTACTATGTTCAGTTTTTCGTCCACCCAACTCTGCAAATTAGTACCTTCAAAAACTGCATGATCACCTGCTGGCAAAGCGTTATTGTAATATCATATTAACTGGCGATTTCAACCTGCCAAGCATGAATTAGCCATGTCTGGCTTATGGACAATGTGATGACAATAATACTATCTTGGATAAAATTGAACGGCGGCGCAACACGGAAACGGACACAGACAAGAAGGGGACACCACATGCGCACACTACCAACTATTTATTAAACGGAAAGGTGGCATATTTATACGTCCATCTCAAACATCAGACTCATCGCCACAGTCCGCTCCAAACCCAACACGTGAACGCCGAGCAGCACCAACAGGAAATCAGACAAGATATTTCAAAACCTCAGTAGATAAACTATCAAAAAACGGGAAAAAACATTTTTTTTTAAACGGAAGGCAAGCCATATCTCACAGCAAATGTAGAGTTAAAACGAAAGCCATCTCGTTATGTAATGAGCTCCAACTCTCCAGGCTGGCCAAAGGAATTAGCGAATGTAAGAAAGGGTCTCTTGATGTGTTTTTTACGGTGAAAACCCATAAGCCAGGCATGCCTTTTAGATCCATTGTTAGTGAACGGGATTCTTGGCAGCAAAAGTTGAGTAAATTTCTCCTGAAGCATTTGAAAGGACTGGAAGTGGACGATCCCTTTGCCACCAGGAATTCAGCATACATAACAGCTTTTTTAAAAGACCAGTCTTCCATTGGATACTTATTTTCTGTAGACGTCGAAGATTTATTCTATTCAGTTCCGCACAGCGACCTTTTCAAATCCGTACGGGAGTGTATTGAATCTAATGGCTTTATAACATTTCAAAACTCAACTGGACTAAGTATGGACAATTTTTTATCACTCCTTGAATGTTACCTCAGGTCTACGTTTGTTTCCTTTGACACAAAAATGTACTTGCAGAAAAAAGGCATTTGCATAGATTTCTGTGCTGCCCCTGCCCTGTGTAATATATTTTTATCATCTATTGACCGTGCTTTAGCTTCTTCCCTTGACAATGACCTAGTCCTGCGAATTTTTAGATACGTTGATGACTACCTGGTAATTCTTAAAAGAACTAACACTGCATTGACGCTCCCCAGCAAAGTGGAAAGTATCTTATCTGTTTTCAGACAACAAGAAAAAGGGCTGGCATTTACTCATGAACTAGCCGTTAAGGACAGCTTGCAGTTTTTAGATATCAATGTCAAAGTTCTTGAAGGGCGGGTGTGTTGGATGCATTCCCCCCGTGCCAAAAAGGAACTGCTTCCGTACGTATCAGCACACTCTAAGACTGTAAAAAGGGCGATCGCTTCGCTTTGCCTAGAGTCCGCATTACTTAAGTCTTGTGCTCACATGGGTGAGGCTAGTTTCAACAATCAGATCGAAAGACTTCGAATGGCTGGTTTCCCGTGTTTTGTTGTTTGCAGCGTAGCGGAGACCCTCTTACAAAAAATTAAAGGGAAGAAGAAGAAATCCAATGCTAAGCCGGGATCAAGGCGACCACAAGGTCCCCTATATTCAACGAGTGGCACATACCTTGAAGAAGGTCGCCGGCCTGTACGACGTACCTGCCGTTTTCTCCGCGCCCAAAAAGCTGAGCGGATTGTGCTCGAAAATCGGGCAGAAGAAGAAAGCCCTGTGCGAAAGATGCACGGCAAGCATTACTGTTCCTGTGCCGTCGGAGGGGTCTACGAAATCCCACTGACGTGTGGAGGGGTCTATATTGTCGCCACTGATTATCTGACCCGCTACGCGGAGACCAAGGCTCTGCCAAGGGGTACCGCCGCTGAAGCAGCTAGGTTCTTCGTTGAGAACATTGTCCTGAGGCATGGCGCTCCGGCACTTATTATAACTGACCGAGGAACTACATTTACGGCCGAACTTTTGGAAATCGTTCTTCGCCTCAGTGGTACCAGTCACCGTAAAACTACTGCCTATCACCCTCAAAGCAATGGGTTGACGGAACGCCTCAATAAGACCCTCGCAGACATGCTTTGCATGTACGTCGACGTAAACCACAAGAATTGGGACGAAATACTTCCCTACGTTACGTTCGCCTACAATACGGCCCGCCAAGACACCACTCGCATGACACCATTCAGCCTCCTTCACGGGCGACCAGTAACAACTATGCTGGATGCAATGTTGCTCCCGAATGCCGACATCGATGATCTCGACCAGGACGCCGAGGAATTCGCTCAGCGTGCAGAGGAAGCTCGTCAACTAGCTCGTGTGCGGATTCAAAATCAGCAGGAGCACGATGCACAACGCTACAATCAGAGACACCGGCATGTAATGTACGAACCTGGCGACAAAGTGTGGGTCTGGACACCTATTCGCCGCCGTGGACTCTCCGAAAAACTATTGCGACGATACTTTGGACCCTATGTTGTTCAGCGACGTTTAACCGACGTCACTTATGAGGTGATGCCAGACGGGGTGTCGACATCAAAGCGACGCCAGCACCAAGCTGACGTCGTCCACGTCGTGCGTATGAAGCCATACCACTCAGTCTGACCTTAACCTCCTACTTCCTTTTGTTCTCATCGGGACGATGCTTCCTAAGGAGGGGGGCAAATGCCGCATAGAAGACGACGCAAAAGATGACGACAAGCGCGAGCCTGGAAGTGAAAGAAGCTTGAACACAAGACTTGTTCTGGTCGACCATTCAAACCATCTATCGCTAGGTTCTCCTTGGTCTTCTACCGAGACGTGACAATATAGGCCAGACGGGTCGCTGTATTAACAACATAGCACGGGAGCATGAGAAATCGTTAGAAAACGGAGGCGGGTTAAATTTGTCTACCCATTGCAAATAATGCAACTGTGAGCCAATGCTTAACGGTATAAGGATTCTGGGCAGGAGTCGCGATCAGGTGGCATGGGAAATTCTCGAAGCCTTTATGATCAAAAAGAAGGGTAGCATTTGTGTTAGCGACTCGTCTGTATCCCTCCGTAGAAATGAAGTTTCATTCCTTGATAATTTTTTGTGACGGCATGCACTGTGCGACTTTAAGCCCGGAATTTTTAACAGCCTTGTGATGTTTATTTAGGCGGGTTGTTAATTTCGTCGCTCGTTTGATTCTGCATTTGCTACCAGTGCTTTTTGTTGCTGTTGTTTCTTTTGTTTTGACTCTGCTTTTGCTACGATCGTTTTTTGTTGTTGGCTTAGGGTTCTGACTGCTTTTGCTTAACTGCTTTGACTCTGCTTTTGCTACGATTGTTTTATCGTTTTATTTTTTTATTCGTTAGGGTTCGGGCTGGTCGCTTGTCATGTCTTACTCTGCTCTTTTCGGGTGACATGAGATCGGATCTTCAAGGCATGCCAAACAAGGGCACGCCACAGGGATCGGTCATCCCCCCCTCCTCTTCAACATCGCCATGATTAGAATCGCAAGGGCTCTGCAACAGGTTCCGAACATTGGATACACCCTGTATGCTGATGACATTACGATCTAGACAACCACCGGCTCTCTAGGCCAGAAAGAAGAAACACTTCAAGCAGCCGCAACCTGCGTGGAAACCGAGGCCTTTCGATGCGGGCTCCAATGCTCCCCAGATAAATCTGAAGTCATCCGCATACGTGGGTACCACTATACATCACCAGGCAAACTTAGCATCCTCCTGCATGGGGTCCCAATCCGGGAAGTGCCACTCATACGAATCCTGGGTCTCTGGCTCCAAAGCGATAGAAAAGTAGACCACGTGCTCCACCTCCTCAAGAATACAACACAGCAGATCTCTAAAATGATCCGCCGGGTGGCCAGAAACAGAAAAGGCATGCGGGAAGAAGACACGATCCGTCTGGTGCAGGCGCTGTTCATTAGTCGCCTCTCCTATGGACTACCTTACCTCACCCTGCTCCGAAGAGATCACAAAAAAGTAAACGCAATGATACGTGCAGCTTACAGGAACGCGTTAGGCCTCCCACCATACACCTCCAACGTCAAATTGGAAGCTCTTGGACCGCACAACACATTTGAAGAAATTCAAGAGGCTGTCCTCCTGTCCCAAAGGGAACGCCTTCTGTCAACTGAGACTGGCCGGCTCATTCTCGAGCGCGTTGGCTATTCTTCGGACGTACAAGCTATACACTCAGCGACTAACATTCCTGTTCCGTACCGGGCAAGAGTATATGTGCCCCGCTCCCAAAGAACATGTCTCCAGTCCACAACGAAGGCAGAAGACATGCTCGAGTGAATTATCTTAAGCGGACAGTGGAACGCAGTCCGATAACTGTCTATGTGGATGCCGCTCTATACGAGCATACATCGAACGCCGCAGCAGCCGTGGTGGTGGGCTCTTCATACACAGAAGTCTCCAGCATTGTCCATCCCGCACTGTACTATCAAAGAAGCGGAAGTGGCGGCGATTGTGCTGGCCATTACCTACGGAGACGCGACCAATCGAGAGCTGCACGTAATCACCGACTCACAAGCGGCGTGTCGGCTCCTTCTCGAAGGCAGACTACCTAAAAAAGTTAGCTCGCTTCACAACTAACCCATTGGCTACAACCTCACAGCTCAAACATCAGATCACTTGGGTTCCGGGGCACTCTGGATTGGAAGGTAATGAGGTCGCGGATAGGCTAGCTTGAGGTGACAGAAACCGAGCGGCCACCAATCCCGATCTCACAACCAGCATTCCTGTCCCAGCGACTTACGGCGCGCGACTTAAGTACCTACGGGAACAACGTAGGATTTATCCCCCTCCACACAAGGGTCTAAATGCACAAGAAATGCGGGAATGTAGACAGCTCCAAACCAACACTTACCCCAACCTACATCAATACAACATAATGTTCCCAGAACACTACACAGACATATGCCCTTGGTGCAACGACCAGCCCACCGCCTACTACGTCACATGGGGGTGCACAGGCCCCAAACCTCCACACATAAACATGCACCATTCGGAGGCGCAGTGGGAGGCCGCTCTGCAATGCTCTGATCTAGAGACCCAGCGTAGGCTGTTAACTTAGGCAAGAGCGGCAGCTCTGGCCACTGGGGTATTGAAATGAAGACTCCACTCACTGCCCCCCCCCCCCCCTTTTTTTTTCTTTTTTCCTTTCTCTTTTCTTTTTCTTTTTGAAATAAAGTTTTCTCTCTCTCTCTCGGTCCACACTGCATTTGCTATGAGATATGGCCTGCCTTCCGTTTTAAAAAAAATGTTTTTTTCCCGTTTTTTGATAGTTTATCTACTGAGGTTAGAAATATCTTGTCTGATTTCCTGTTGGTGCTACTCGGCGTTCACGTGTTGGGATTGGAGCGGACTGTGGCGATGAGTCTGATGCCTGAGATGGACGTATAAATATGCCACCTTTCCGTTTAATAAATAGTTGGTAGTGTGCGCATGTGGTGCCCCCTTCTTGTCTGTGTCCGTTTCCGTGTTGCGCCGCCGTTCAATTCCATCATGCACCAACTCGCCCCCCAGGCCGTTATTCTGAAGTACCGTTCTATCTTGGATATTATGCTAGCTTTGAATTTAGATCAAATGGTTAGAGAACCCACCCGTGACAGTGCCCTTTTTGATTTGTTTTTTTTTGTCAGCGAAATTTTTCCAATGGCTTTTTGAGTGTTGAGCGTGGCATTCCAGATCAGACGACACTGTCATAATAGACTACCTAGAAACTGCTTTGGTTATTAACGAGAGCGATAATATTCATGTTTTGTGGAATAGGTTTAAAAAATCAATACTTTCTGCTATTGAAACTTTTGTTCCTCTGAAAAAAATAAAACCGTATCGAAGGAATCCTTGGGTCACCTGGGAAATTATACACCTGAAACGCAAAATAAAACGACATCGTAGGCAACTTAAGGCTCCTACTGCAACCTTTCAAGAATTAAAGCACGCGTTAGCACGGAAGTTAATGATGGCAAAGAACCATTACTACCAAGTTATTATTCCTTCATATTTAAATACTAATCCTAGCAGATTTTGGAGGCATCTAAGAGAAAAGAAGCGATAGGTAGAGTAAAAACGGTTGAAACCGTGTTACTTGATAGCCAGAAAATTGAGGATACTTTTAATCAATACTTTCAAAGCATTTTCGCATTGAAACCTCTCCTTACTAAGCCGAAAGAATGTATAAATCCTAGTAGTATTCCTTCCATCTCAACAGAAGGCGCATTATCATTGCTACGCCAGCTTGACACAAAGAAAGGCTGTGGAGTGGACGGCATTACTAACACTTTTTTAAAACGCTATGCTTCACAGATTGCTGAGTATTTAGCCAACATGTTTGAAGTTTCCTTCCGTACAAGCGATTTACCTTTTGACTGGAAAGTAGCATGTGTAGTGCCTATTCACAAATCAGGTGATCGATCAATACTATCCAATTACCGTCCTGTATCAATAACTAGGAGCTGTTGCAAAATTATAGCACACATTCTGGCGGGTATCGTTAGGGATTTTCTCAGTGACAAAAACGTTTTACCACCTTTTCATCATGGATTCCGAAAAGGAATATCAACAATTACCCAACTTGTGTCAACTGTTCATGAATTATCCTCTGCCCTTGACATTTCCGGCCAAGTGGACATATTGTTCTTCGATTTTGCCAAGGCTTTCGATACGGTCCGACACAATAAACTTATTCATAAATTAGAGCTAATATGTCTTCCACAATATATAGTTCAATGAATAGATGCATACTTGGAAAAAGGAGTCAGTTTGTTGAGGTGAATGATGCCGTCTCCGAATCACTAGGTGTCACTTCGGGTGTACCTCAGGGAAGCGTGTTTGGTCCATTACTGTTCCTTATATATATAAATTATTTGCCTGATGTTATTCCAAATTCTGTATCCATACGATTATTTGCAGATGATTGCATAGTGTTTAAGCAGATAAGGGAAACTTCTGATCATGGTATTCTTCAAGCCTCTATGACAGGTATTGACAAATGGTGTGTGGAATGCAGCATGAAACTTAATATCAAGAAAACTGTACTCGTACGTGTAACAAGGAAAAAACATTTTAGCCCATTCACGTATTCCCTACAAGGCTCCGATATTAAAGAAGTAGCAAGCCATAAGTATTTAGGGTTGACACTTACCAATCAATTCGACTGGTCACCGCATACCTCACAGATTTGTTCTTCGGCATTCTCGACACTCTGCTTCCTAAAACAAAAACTTAATCGCGCCACCTCTAATATAAAGCTTTTGGCATGCAACGCATTCATCCGGACTAAGCTCGAGTACGCCTCTATCATTTGGGACCCTCACACAAAAAGGAACATAACTGCTCCTGAAATGATATAAAGGAAAGCAGTCAGGTTTATTTTCCACAAGTACAGCAGATTTGATTCTCCCACACAGCTGATAGATAAAAATGACATCCCGCTCCTTTCAGTCCGCCGCAAAATTATCAGAATTTTGTTTCTTCGTAAGATTCTGTTACAGGAAGTTAATATTCCATTACGTAACTTTGTCCAACCTTCAAATGCCAGAGGAACACGACACACTAGGCAACACATGCTGCAACGTGTCTTTGCACGAACAAATTCATTTAAGTACAGTTTTTTCCCCCGGACCATCTCTGATTGGAAGTTGCTTCCAGAATTTCTTTTCCAAAGCAGTAATTTTAACAAAGCACTGGAAGGAAGGAATTTTTTAAAGCGTAATTTCAAGAAAGCGCAGTCAAATGTCAAGCAGCTCCTGTATTTCACTTACATAAGGCCAATTCTTGAATATGCAAGCCCTGTATGGCATCCCCAGTTTATTTACTTATTTGACATGCTCGAACGCGCCCAAAATAATGCTGCCAGATTTCTGTCTAACAATCACAATTTTTCATCTAGTGTCACATCTATTAAACATCATCTTGGTTGGGAATCTTTAGCTCACCGCAGAAAACATTTCAGACTGCAGATCATGTATCGCATTTATTTTGGAAAGATCAGCATTGACAAAGACCGGTACCTGCTTCAACCTCACTTTTTATCTAGACGACTTGATCATCAGTGGAAGATCCGCGAAATAAAATGCCGGACAGATGTGTATAACACCTCGTTTTTTCCACTGACGATCAATGAGTGGAACCGGCTGCCAGCTGGCATCACTGAGTGTTGCACTGAAAATTTATTTCGGGCTTTTTTATCGGATGTGTGACGTGGCGCCCAGTTCTCTTGTGTGTGTTTCCTTCATTACTTTGTTTTTGAGGGTTTTCATCACTTTGTACGTCGCGCAGTTGCCCCCTTAAGATGCATGTTTCTCATTCTGCATTATCACTTGTGTCGTGTTATTTTCCTAATTTTTATGTATTTTATTGTACCACTGGCGTTCCCAGCAAGATTATTTGTCATCTCTCCCCTCTGCAATAATGCCTTCGGGCGCTGCAGGAACCTGTAATAAATAAATAAATAAATAAATAAAAAGGGTGATAAGCGAGTGTTAGTTGGAGCCTTCAAAGGGAGCACAATGAGGGCAGTGCTGAAAGAGAGTAAAAATAGGCTTTTGAAAAATTGCGCAGAGTGCAGTATGTTGATAGTAGCCGCGGGGCTAAATGATGTCCTAAATGGTGACGCTGCAGGAGTGATGGAACGTTAGCTAAGGGAGTTGACGATATCAGGGCAAGCACAGATAGTTGTATGCACCGTACCGGAGGTACTAAGTTTGAACGGAAAGCTCGAAAAGGACGTGATGACAGTTAATCAGGACATAAAAAAGTTAAGCCTGGAGAAGCGTTTCGAAGTGGTTGAGATAAACAGGGAGGTGCATAAAGCAGGTTTTGGTAGGGCTTTTTTAGCGAGATGGCATTCATTTTAACAGAAGGGTGGGAGCAGAGATCGGCTGGCGCCTGGCAGGAAGGGTTGTAGCTTCTTTATGGGGTCCGCGAGAACACCGTGCACAGAGGTAGTTAGAAGCGAAGCCAAAGAAAGTGTAATAACGGAGGCTGAGCCCCAAAAAATGGCAAGGAGGAGGTCGACAAGGAAAAGTACAGAAACGAAATGTCACACTAGCGTTAGCTACATAAACATGCAAGGAGGTAGAAAACGAGCGAAATGGCTAGAGATAGAACAGCAGTTGAAGAATGAGAAAATAGGTGTGTACGCTATTTGCGAGACTCATCTCAGGGATCTAGAAGATCCGCCGTTTATAGAAGGCTGCGTCTGGGAAGGGTGCAACAGAACGAGAACGGAAACAAAGGGTGGAGGGGTATAGTATGTTGATACACAAGGAAACAAACTGGCAAAGAATAAAATCATATTGTAAAGAACATATCTGGGTATCAGGACCAATTGCCGACGTAAGGATGGCTAGGGGTAGTTTATTTAGGAACATGACACCAATGCATGCAAGAAGACAAGGATCTTGTTGAATGTCTCAGTGACGATATAAGCCAGTTTGGAGACGGGGCCAATATTATTCTGCTGGGGACATGAACGGCCACATCGCCGATCTGGATGGATACACGGATTGTAACGTGAAGCTAATGCTAGATTTCTGTGTGCGACACGATCTAGTTATAGTAAATAGAGAAAAAAAAACGTGAAGGCCAAATCACGTGAGAATTCCGCAACAGGCAGATGACCATTGACCACTGTCTAATGTCGGAGGAAATTTATAGCAAGGTCACAAAAATGGAAATAGACGAAGAAGGGGAGTGTAATCTGGGAAGTGATCATAAACGTATTAGTCTGCAGATGGGGCCCTTGATGAAAAGAGAAACGGAACTTACACAAAAAGTAAACGCAAAATTAAACGACGATCAAATAGAGCAATAGCAGCAGACATAGAGGAAGCAATAGCGAAAAGCCCCATGGAAGACTGGGATTATGAACAGGTAGAACTACTCATAAAGAGGAAAATTAAGGAGGTTAAAGTAGCAAAACGCTGGAAGGGAAAGAGGAAGCCACGGAGCTGGTGGAATAAGGAAATCAGGGAAGCTTTTGAACAACGACGGGCTGCTTCAAGGGAACACCGAATGGCAAAGAAGGCACAGGTATCTCAGGAGGAAATCGACCAAAAATGAGAATCATATCGACAAAAAAAACTTGAGGTACAGGCGCTCGTCCAAAGTAAAATAAGGCAGTACACCGATCGCTGGATGGCTGACATAAACGATGCCTCTAGAGGCGGAGCAAGAAAATTCTGGAACCATATAAGCTGGCTAGGAAAGAAGAATCAAAGAAAGAAGGATCGGATTCAAGATAACCAAGGAAATTGTTTAAAGGGAGACAACGTAGTGAACTACATTACATCAATTAGAGCCGAGTCATTTAAGAGCGACGACAGGCTAATCTCAGCAAATCAGGAAGCAACACAAGCTAGCAGACTACAAAACAGCTTATAACTGACCAATCTAAACTGGAAAAAGGAAATCACAGAAGCCAGTGAAACTGGTTCAGCAGGTTTACTTAGGATTAAGAAAAAGTACCGGCAAGATCAGGCACGGAACCGACTGGCGGGCGAGCACCGAGAGCGAAGAAGACGCGCGCGTGCCAGTCTCCCGAGCTCGCCACATGGCGGCGCCAGTAAGATAACATTGCGGCATTGCCCCTCCCGGTGGGAAAGGCATCGTCCCAATGCCGAGTGGCGAGGTCGAGGATAACCGTAGTTGGCGAGGATGTGCGTTCACATCAAGTAGTTAAAGAAAGCAAAGAAAAAAAACACATGTAACTTGACCTAGCGGGAGTAGAAGGGCTTCATCCTGGCGACATGTACGACTTCCGATTGTGCTTGCCGTCGGGATGAACGAACAGTTCCTTGCGGGGTCACTTCGTAGCTGACGTCGCTGAGTTTGCGTTGTACTTCGTACGGCCGAAGTAGCGGCGCAGAAGCTTCTCGGAGCGACCCCGCTGGCGAACAGGTGTCCACATCCAAACCTGATCGCCAGGGTTGTAAATTACCCCCCTGTGACGAAGGTTATACCGTCGAGCATCTTTAACTTGCTGTGTCCGGACTCTCAGTCTAGCCAGCTGGCGGGCGGCCTCGGCATGCTGGACGAATTGGTCGGCACCGGCAATCGATGGGTGGGCAACATGTGGCAGTAGCATTGCGTCCAGCATGGTGACAGCTTCGCGACCGTACACCAAACGAAATGGTGTAAAGCGGGTCGTTTCCTGGACTGCGGTGTTATAAGCAAATGTTGCATACGGTAGTATCTGGTCCCAGTTCTTATGATCTTCGTCGACGTACATAGAAAGCATATCGGCGACAATCTTATTGAGTCGCTCAGTAAGACCATTCGTCTGAGGGTGGTAAGCTATTGTTCTGCGATGACAAGTGCCACTGAGCCGCATCACTTCCTGGGTTAGAGCTGACGTAAATGCCATGCCTCTGTCAGTTAAAACGATCGCAGGGGCACCGTGACGAAGGACTAGATTAAAAATGAAAAAGTTAGCAATATCAGTAGACGTGCCGCTGGGAAGAGCTTTTGTCTCACAATAGCGGGTTAGATAATCTGTGGCGACTATAATGTACCTGTTGCCCAACGATGACGTAGGAAATGGCTCGAGCAAGTCCATACCGACTTGGTGAAAAGGTATTCGCGGAGGAACAA
Source organism: Amblyomma maculatum (assembly GCF_055883805.1). NCBI lineage: Eukaryota > Metazoa > Arthropoda > Arachnida > Ixodida > Ixodidae > Amblyomma > Amblyomma maculatum. The sequence goes on along the minus strand of NC_139346.1, from coordinate 12,682,994 downwards.
TAGGCTGCAGCAGGCCGGCCGGCTTGACAGGTGGTGTCTTCCGACGTTGGCAATCACGGCACGTCCAGCATAGCGCTGAACCATAACGGCAAGCTTGGGCCAGTAGTACTTTTGTCGTACTCGTGCGAAGGTGCGCGAAAACCCGAGATGTCCGGCAGAAAGCTCGTCGTGGCATGCCTGCAAAACGTCGGTACGGAGCGGCATTGGGACAACCAGCAGATACTGAATGTCTGTGGAATCGTAGTTTTTCTTGTAGAGGACGCCGTCACGCAAGCAGAACGACGACAGGCCACGCGTGAAAAGGCGAGGCGGCGATGAGGCGGTTCCTTCGAGGTAATCGATGAGGGGCCGCAGTTCGGTGTCGTCTCGCTGCTGTTGAGCGAGATCTGGCGTCGAAAGAGCAACAAGACGGAGTCATCTGTTTCACTTGAAGAACACGGGATAGGGTCTCGGGATAGGCAGTCAGCGTCACTGTGTTTCTTGCCGGACTTGTACACAATAGTGACATCGAACTCCTGTAAGCGGAGACTCCAGCGGGCTAACCTGCCGGAAGGATCTTTAAGGTTCGCTAACCAACAGAGTGAGTGGTGGTCGCTGACCACTCTAAACGGCCCACCATACAAATACGGCCGCAATTTTGTTACCGCCCACACAACTGCAAGGCACTCCTTTTCGGTAGTAGAATAATTCGCTTCGGAACGAGACAGGGTGCGGCTGGCGTAAGCAATCACCCGCTCAACGCCTTCTTGCCACTGAACCAGAACTGCACCGAGGCCTACGTTACTGGCGTCGGTATGCAATTCTGTGTCGGCCATCTCGTCGAAGTGGCCAAGTACGGGCGTCGTTTGAAGGCGCTTGCGAAGCTCCTCGAAGGCCCTTTGCTGCTCGTCGGCCCAGATGAAAGGCTGGTCGTCCTTTGTTAGACGAGTCAATGGTTCCGCTATTCGGGAGAAGTCGTGCACAAATCTCCTGTAATATGCACAGAGGCCCAAAAACCGACGTAGGGAACTTTTATCAGTGGGGATCGGGAAAGCAGCTACGGCAGCCGTCTTCTCTGGATAAGGGCTAATTCCCTCAGCACTCACGACGTGACCCAGGAACTTGAGCTGTTGGAATGCAAAGTGGCATTTTTCTGGTTTTAATGAGAGTCCGGCCCCGCGGATGACATTTAGCACTGCCGTCAATCGTTTGAGGTGCTCTTCGTAGGTCGCAGAGAAAATGGCAACGTCGTCAAGGTAGACGAGGCACGTCTGCCATTTCAGGCCGGCTAGGACAGTGTCCATCATTCTTTGAAAGGTTGCGGGAGCGGAACACAAACCGAATGGAAGCACCTTAAATTCGTACAGTCCGTCAGGAGTAATGAATGCGGTCTTCTCTCGATCACGTTCGTCGACTTCGATCTGCCAGTACCCGCTGCGTAGATCGAGCGATGAAAAGTATCGGGCGTGGCAAAGGCGGTCGAACGAGTCATCGATTCGAGGCAATGGGTAGACGTCCTTTTTCGTAATTTTGTTAAGCCTCCTATAGTCGACGCAGAATCTGAGTGCTCCGTCCTTTTTAGCGACCAGCACAACTGATGACGCTCATGGGCTTGTGGACGGCTGGATCACATCATCACGGAGCATTTCATCAACTTGAGCCCGAATAGCCTCTCGTTCTTTCGGCGATACTCGGTAGGGGTGTTGGCGGATAGGGCGCTCGGTGGGATCAACTATATTTCAATGTTTGGTTACTGACGTCCGTTTCACTTTGGAAGTGACGGCAAAGCAGTCACGGTAAGTGTCCAGAATTGCTTGAAGGCGGCGTTTCTGGGTAAGAGACAAAGCTGGATTCACGTCAGTTTGAACAGTATGTCCAGTGCTCTCGGGAGGGTTCTCGTTGGCCAGCGAAAGGGCGCAATGGGCGGATGGCGCACTGACTTCGTCAAAATAAGCGATAGCTGTACCTTGCGGTAAATGGCGGTATTCGGCACTAAAGTTTGTTACAAGCAGTTCAGTTCGTGTACTTTTCAAGGCGAAAACCCCCCGAGCGACGCAGACTTGTAAGCTCAACAATAAATTCACGTTCGTTTCCGCGAGGCCTTAAAAGGCGGGGGGGGGGGGGGGGGGTTGTCGCACTGCACTGTAACAAACAAGCTGGTGCGTGGAGGTAGAGTGACATGGTCGTCGCACACTCGGAAAACTGTCCTGTCTGTGTAGTCGTCGCTGTGCTGTCAGTACTCGATCGGAAATTGCGCGGTGAGTGGAAAACGTCACCATGAAGTCACGGAGGTCGATGATTGCGTTGTTTTCTCTAAGAAAATCAAGGCCGAGAATCAGGTCCTTGGAGCACTCTGCTAGCCCAACAAAGCAGCACGAGAAAGTTACGTGATGAATCTCGACGCGAGCGGTGCATACTCCGAGCGGCGTTACCACATGTCCTCCGGCTGTCCTTATCGGGGCTCCGTGCCAAGGAGTCAGGACTTTTCGCAGAATGGCAGCAAGGCCATGACTCATAACGCAAAAATCAGCGCCGGTATCTACAAGGGCAGTCGTGTTGTGGTTATCAACGACGATCGGTATCTCGGCGGAATGTAGCTCACCGTCGACAAAGTGCGGCGCTTTAGGGATCGTCGGGCTGACGGGTCGTTCGTTGCGTCGAATTACGGCGTCGAAGGTAAGCTGCTGTGATCGTCGGGAGGTCGTCGGACTCGTTGGTTGTGCGGTGCGTCGGTTGGGGGCGTCGGAGGAAAGCTTCGGCGATCGTCGAAAAGTGGTCGGATTGTTGGTCGGAGCGAAGGGTCGGAGGTCGGTCTGTGTGATCGAATCGGTGAGCGGAGGATGTTGGTCGTAGTGTCCAACGACGGCGGCCCTACCCCCGAGGGTCGCCGTCTTCAGTTTTCCCGGTGCGGACTTGGGGACTGCCTGAGCAAAGAACGGCGGCTGGTGGAAAACTGTCTCGGCGGTGGTGACCTGGACTGGCGTCGCTGGAGGGACGCAGGTGGGACGTGGTCGCTGAGGTATTGGTCGATGTCCCGAGGTCGTTCGCCATAGCGCGGCCGAGGGGATTTCCAGGGAAAATCCGCGCAAGCCCATCGGACGGTACGGGCAGTGGCGCAGAACGTCACCGGCTTCGCCGCAGTGAAAGCACGAAGGCATATTGTTCGGCTTGCGCCAGGCATGTGCTTTGCGAACGGGTGCTCGAGCTTCAGGCACACCAGTCGAAACTGGATATTGGGGTGGAGGACAAGAGGGAGGAGCAGGGTTGCAGGGTGCCAATGGTTCAGGCGCAGGAGTACGCAACACGTCGCTGTACGTCATGATCTGTGGCGCAGGCGGCTGGGGTGACGGTACTGATGGCACTGCTTGGCGGAGCTCTTCGCGCAAAATATCCGAGATGCCCCCAACACGTGGATGTTGTTCACGAGAGGGCAGCTTTTGCAGCTCTTCGCGCACGATGCTTCGGATAAGTTCGCGAAGGGCTTCCCTGTCGTTTCCGGCCATTGGCAAGCGGAAGTCTACGGCAGCGATGTTCGCAGAGCGATCAAAATGTACAAATTGCTGATTCAAGGCACGCTCGATGCTTGTTGCTTCTTTCGTAAAATCAGCAACACTACGTGGAGGGTCACGTACAAGGCCCACGAACAGCTGCTCCTTGACGCCTTGCATAAGGTAGCGCACCTTCTTTACCTCCGACATGGACGGATCCGCCCGGTTGAAAAGGCGAGTCATTTCTTCCACAAACATGGCGACGCTTTCATTAGGCCGCTGTGCTCGGGACTGTAGAGCGAGTTCAGCCATCTCTTTTCTTGTATCGTTGCCGAATGTTGCGAGCAGCTGCCGCCGGAAATCTTGCCAGATGGAAATGCTAGCCTCATGGTTCTCGAACCACATCTTGGCGGCGTCTTCTAGTGCGAAATAAACACTCTGCAATTTTCGCTCCTCGTCCCACGCATTAAACACAGCGACCTGGTCGTAGCTGGTCAGCCAGTCCTCAACGTATTCGAACTTGTCGCCATGAAACGCCGTGGGCATACGTGGAGTATGGCAGATCAGCTGCTGGGCATTCACGGGAAGCTGAGTGGTGGTCTGAATTGCCGCTGTAGTCATCGTGGTTCGCGGTGGGGAAACAAGAGGACCACACTCGGGTGCTAAGCCTCTCAAGCGACGGCTCGCCTTGTGCACAGGTGTCGTGTCCACGGTGTGTAGATGGGCGTAGGGGGCAGCCAGAGGCTCTTCGTACATGGGATCTACCCCGCACCTCCACCAAAAATGTCACAGAAGCCAGTGAAACTGGTTCAGCAGGTTTACTTAGGTTAAGCAAAAGTGCCGGCAAGATCAGGCACGGCCGTAACCGACTGGTGGGCGAGCACCGAGAGCGAAGAAGACGAGCGCGTGCCAGTCTCCCGAGCTCGCCGCATGGCGGCGCCAGTAAGATAACATTGCGGCAACAGCTTATAACTGACCAATCTAAACTGGAAAAAGGCAGAACAAAATATTCCTAAAAACACATCTACAGGAATAGATGGAATTCCGATCAAGCTTATTAATCAACTTGGTACAAAAAGTAAGGTTACGTTGTTGAAAGCTCTGGAAACAGTCATAACGAATAAGCAAATTCCGGACAGCTGGCGGCAGAGTAAAGTGAATTTGATTTATAAAGGGAAAGAAGAAAGGATGCACATAAAATCCTACAGTTCGACTACCATAACATCTGTTATGTACAGGTTGGCCATGCAGGCGGTGAAATTAAAGGTGCAAGCATGGGTAGAAAGTAACAAGATACTCGGAGAACTTCAGAACAGCTTTAGAAATGGTAGGCGCTTAGATGATAGCCTGTTCGTTTTTACCCAATGCATCGAAATATCTAGAGTAGAAAATAGACCTTTGTATTTGGCCTTCCTGCACCTAAACAGGGCGTACGACAACGTAAACAGGGAACTCCTGTGGAACACATTAAAAGAAGAAGGTATCAGTTATGAGATAATAGAGATCCTACAGGAAATATACCGGGATAACAAAGTAGAAATTACATGGGAATGAAAAAGAAGTACGGAAGATGTCAAAGTAGGCAAAGGATTAAGACAAGGCTATCCTCTATCACCGGTGCTGTTCTTGCTTTATATGATAAACCTGGAACGGGTGCTACAAGACAGTAACCTAGGTTTTAACCTGTCATATAGATTAGGTGGCAATGCGGTAGAGCAGCGCCTCCCCGGTGTGATGTATGCAGACGATATTGTGCTGCTAGCTCAGAGTCTGGAAGAATTGCAAATTCTAGTTAAGTAGTGCGGAGACGAAGGAGACGCTCTAGGCTTAAGTTTTAGCGCAATTAAAACGGGTCTCATGAGATTCAACCGCTCAACTGATCAGGGGTGTTGAAATACAAGGCCGTGAAATACCCAGAGTAGCAGAATATTAATATCTAGGGGTATGGGTAAACCAAAGATCGGCATACATTGGAAAGCATGAGCAATCACTTAAGGCCAAAGGGCGAAGGAATACCGGCATAATGAAGCATAGGGCATTGTGGGGTTACAACAGATATGAGGTTTTGAGGGGTATTTGGAAAGGAATTATGGTGCCCGGACTTACTTTCGGAAATGCGGTTTTGGGCCTAAAATCAGAGGTACTGTCGACATTAGAAAAAAATTAGAGAGCCGTTGGATGATTAGCACTAGGTGCCCACGGCAAAACCACAAATGAGACGGTACAGGGAGATATGGGCTGGGCATCTTTCGATGTACGGGAAGCTCAGAGTAAAATATTATATGAGGAACGCCTTAGAAAATTGGACAGTAACAGATGGGCAGCTAAGGTATTTAAATACCTGTACTTAAAAAGCGTTGACTCACAATGGAGGAAAAGAAACTAGGAAACTAACTAGTAAATATGCTAGTCACAAGGACGGAAAAATAAAGTGCATTAAGCAGCAGGTGAAAAACACAGAAGGTAAAAATTGGATAAATTCGATGGAAAAGAAACAGAGTGTGGAATTATACTGAAAGTAGGAAATGCAGATCAGGAAGGAAACTTTCTTTGATAACACAAGAGGCAGTGCCCTACTTTTTGAAGCTAGATCAGGGTGCCTTAGAACTCGCAGCTACAAAAAGAAATTTAACAATGCAGATGACTCATGTGCTATATGTGGAATCTCCAGTGAAACAATTGCCCATATTATACTCGAATGTAATGGTATTCCTCCGGAAGTTGGTGCAGGCGCAATCACTCTTCCTGAAGCTCTGGGATTTAGAGATACCAGTGGCCGGGTGAATAAACCGGCGGTGGAAACTAGCAAAAAACGACTGGAAGATTGGTGGCTTAAAAGCAGAGAAGTGACATAATATTCTTAATGTAGAAACAAAAATTTAATAAATAGAATGATGATTTAGTTAACCAATATAAATCAATAATTAAGATATAGGGAAGAAATGAGCATGATAGCTACAGCTACCCCCTCGTTTCAAAGGGGACGCTCCTATATTCCATCCATCCATCCAACGGTCGTTGTAGTTCGGCTGCTGTTGTGCGCAGGCTCCATTGGCGGCGGTGTTTGTCGCTACAATGATGTAGTCTTTCCAATCATGTGACGCACTGGACTTGGCTGTTTGGCGAGCAGAAACAACTGCGTGAAAAGAAGAAGCGGGTTTGACATGACGCTGCCAGATGTCCAGCCAACGTGCCCACTGCGCCGAGCTTCATCACCATTTTACCATTTTTCCATTTTATTCTCCTCTCGAACTGAGAAAAAAAAAACATAATAAACTGAGAAGAAGCCCGGACCAGCAAAAGCTTTGCCAGGCTTAAAACCAAATAAATATAAATAAAAGGGATTAAAAAAAAACTTTTTAAAAAAGCGAGAGAAGGTATATAAAAAAAACGAGGTCCGTGTCGCAAGGTGGTAAAGGCTGGCTTAAGCAAGAATAAGAAGAAAAACCAGAAGGTAGCATCGAGACCTGCAAATGAAACAAAAACAGCTTCTTCACCCCCTGACCTGGCTTTTTCGCAAAACCAAATCCTTTCCTCCGCGATTTCCTGGTCTCCCGATGCTCAGGCTGCTTTCGATCGCCCTCGCTAATTCGATCCTTCTCATCCACACTAGGACTTCCGCTCCCACTCGTGCCGTGGTTGACACGTCCAGCATGGCCATTGGTGCTGTTCTTCAGCAGAAAATCGACTCCGAGTGGCACCCACTGGGTTTCTTCTTTCGGAAGCTACACCCTGCCGAGTCTCGCTACAGCGTATTTGGCTCTGAGCTGCTCGCCATCTACTCCACCATCCAGCACAACTGCCACTTCTTGAAGGGCCAGCAGTTTTACATTCTTACGTATCACAAGCCTCTGGTGTATGTGTTCCGACGAACTCCTCCAATTGCGTCACGCGTGAAATTCGTCAGCTAGCCTACATATCGGAGTTCACAATAGATATCCGCCGCATGAAAGGCATCGATGGTGTGAACGAAGTGAAAGTGACTGTAGTTACAAGAGGAGGCTGTTGAAGTGCTAAGAACGTTGGCCTGGCTACCTGCTCTGCCTCGAGTTCATGAACCATCATCATCTGTGAACAAACCCATCACATCCACAACAATAATTGGTGGAGATCGGCTGCGTACGTAGCCCTGGATCTGCTGACCATTCATCATTGCCGCCGCTTAGCTCCTCTTCATCATTTATTTATTATTCCCTTAAAGATCAGCCAGAAACCATCCTTTTGCAACTCAGGAGGCTCAGACACAATCTTCCGAACCACCCAGGTCTTGGCCACCCAGTCGGGAACCTCGCATGTTTACAGAGGAATCTGAGACGCTGAAGACTGACTGACCATTACCAACGAGTCAGTAAATACTTGGAGACATAGCGCAAAGATATAGACAGGACAGGTGCTGACATCTTTATTTTCGAGGAAAACCGCCGCACAATGTATGTCAAAACTCACGTGACAATCAAGGGGCCTTATACCACGACCATACACAGTTTAACAAAGGGCGGCCGAAAATCTTGACCCGGAAAAACCATAATCGAAACGAGGAGGATGTCCGGAAAGCATTACCAACAGATTATATAAAACTCATTGTTAACGTATTACAACAGAGGGGGCGCGAACAACATCGTGACCAAGGGGTGGGGCCAAAGAACCCAACCACAGCAACGAGCGAGCCTAAAAGGGCCCAAAACAAGGGAAGTAAAAGCCGAGTCATAGGTCAAAACCAGAAAAAACGTGCGAGGCAAAACGAGAGTCATAACTAAAAACAGATAAAACGTGCGAAGCAAAAGCAGAGTCAAAAACTAAAGACTGACGAAACGTGCGAAGCAAAAAATCTAAATGCCGACAATCTGTACGAAGCAAAAAAAAACGCTTTAGCTTATGACTCCGCTTTTGCTTCGCACGTTGTATGTCTTTAGTTTTTGACTCTTCTTTTGCTTCGCAAGTTTGGTCTGTAGAGCATCCGAATCGCACTCGGGAGGTACGGGGTTCGATCCCCAGTGCCGCCGGGTACCCACCGGTTTCCAATTGGTACAAGATTTCCTCCGGCCTGGTGCTCGGCTCTTCTGGGGTGAAATGCTTGGGAAAAAGATGTCATGGCCTAAATAGTTTCGACGATGTGGCAGTGATCCGTAGCTCCATCGGACAACAATAAGTCCGCCTCGCGCGGCAAAAGCCCATTATGTGGCCCTTTTTTTAGGACTGCTGCAGCTGAGGCTCAAAGGGAGCACTTGAGGTGAGGCTCCAAGGAAGTACCTTTCCAAGACAAACTGAACCACCTTTGCAGGCTGCGAGGTTCAAAACTGGATTTGGGCCCACTTCGGAGGAGGGGCGCGCAGCGGGGTTTACGGAGCTTCTCCCAAACGCACACCCCTAGAAAAGCCGAGCGCCAGGCCGGGAGACGCTTGTACCCATATTTACCGGTGGGTGTCCGGCGGTAGGGTTTCGAAGTAACCACCTCCCGCAGCCGAGACGGGCGCTCTAACCACTAGGCCACGGTTCAAGAGCGCAACTCGCGCTCTTCACCCGTACGCGTTCGAGCAGCGGCGTCGAGCTGGGCTCGTCAGCGACGTCCGCATAGGCACGGAGAGAGGGGAAAGACGTCCCCAACCGATTCATGGAACGCGGCATTCCCCGACCGCGCAGCAGGTGAATGATCGGTTTTGCTGGAATTGCAACCAGCCGGGCCACGTGGCACACGAGCGTCAAGCAAGGCGTATGCAGGCAAACGCAGACCGCGGGCGACGATAATTGGTAACACCAGCCTGTCGCCGGCGGCGGGAGAATTTCGCGGTAGCCACGGCGGAAAATGGGAAATGTGCTCCCACGCCGCGTCACCGGGCGACCGCAACGGCGGCCCAGAGGCTTTTGTCCCCCTCGCCTGTAGAGCGCAAGGAATATTGTCGCGCTCAAGCCCTTTTATGCTAGTGCGGTTAGCTGGTCAAAACTACTCTCTGCACGCATTGACACGGGCTCAACGCTGTCACTGGTCGGTGACGATGTGTTTGAGGCCTGCCGTATGTGTAACATCCGTGCCAGGCCAGCCGATACCCCTTTGAGCTTAGCAGCCGGGAAGGCAAAAGCGGAGGGAGCGGTGCGTCTGGTCGTGCGCTTTGACGGCAGAAAGCGGAGGCATCGCTTCGTCTATCTGCCCGGCTTAGCCATACCATTCTGGGAAGAGATTTTCTTTCGAGTGAAGGCATTGTGCTCGACATAGGGGAGAACGGCTATCGCTACAGCCCTTTCAACCCCCTCATTCCCTTTGCTAACACACTCAGACAGGCTAGCGCCCACACTTGTGTGGCAGACGGCTCCCCCCCGACGCTGGAAGGTAGCCCATTAGAAGCAATTATCGCGTCCTTCTCAGGACCTGGTAATCAGCGCCGAAGGTTTGTGGAAGCTTTACTCCCGTTTTCGGATTGCTTCACCGAGAAACCGGGCAGAACCGACATGCTTCAGCACGAGACTGAAACGGGTGATGCGCGCCCATTCAGATGTAACCCGCGGCCGTTAAGCGCGCATAAAAGACAGCTTCTCGACAGCGCCCTTGACGAGATGATTGATAGCGGCGCGGTGAGACCCTCACAAAGTCCCTGGGTTTCCCCAGTGGGTCTAGTGCCAAAGAAATATGGTTCGGTCAGGCTGTGTGTTGATATCGAAAGCTGAACTTACTGACGCCTACGGTTGCGTACTCTTTCCAGTCGATCGAGGCTGTGATGTACGCGTTAGGGAACGCAAGGTTCTCACAGTCCTGGATGCACGCAGAGGGTACCTGCAGATTGAGGTGACGGAAGGTAACATTCAGAAAACCGCATTCACCTGCCACCGCAGGCAAGCTGCGCCCTGTCGTGTTCGCTGGCCGTACGCTCACATCGGCAGAGTGCAATTACTTCGTGACCGAAAAGAATTGCCTGGCGATAATGTTCGCATTGTCAAAGTTCGAGATGTACCTAGACGGAGCGGTTTTTATCATGCAGACAGATCACCAGGCACTTTCGTGGTTAAAGAGGCTGAAAAACCCCGCAGGCAGGCTCGCGAGATGGGCGCTGATGTTGCAACCTTACGCATACGCCATTGAATAGGGAGGCCGATGCTTTATTGCGCTCACCGTGGAAAGCTGGCGTAAGCACTGAAGAGGCGCCGTACAGCATTGCTGAAAGCGGCGTCGCTGCTATTAGAGAGGAGGAGAGGGCGGACGCGAGTGTCGCGCCCTGCGTAGTTAAATAGAGAAAGGAGGCGGACAGAGTTGACGCGCTGTGCGGCGAGAGAGAGAAGGCGCAGCAGCTGGCGGCGGCGACAACTCGCTTGCCAAGAAGAGAAGCATAGAAAAATCTATTTTGGGGAGTAGCGATCAGTAGGGAAGAGCTAAGTGAGGCCCAGAAAGCAGACGGTCTATGCCAGCAGGTGCAGAAAGAGCTTACGAATAGTGCAGCTTGCACCGGGAACGCTGAGGGCAAGTACGACGCGTATCTGCTGGGCGATGATGGCTTACTGCTCCGCTACATCCCCCAACTTGACGAGGAAGAGGCGATTGCATCCCCTTTCCGAGTCGTGGTCCCGAGAAAGTAGCGGAAACAATTTCTCCGGTACTTTCATGACTCAGCGCTGGCAGGTCATGGCAGCGGCAGTAAGACTTATGACAAGTTATGCCCTGTCGCGACCTGGCTAGGTATGAGGCAGGATGTGCTGGGTTACGCCCGTACATGTCCTGTTTGCCAGGTAGCCAAGCCTCGGGCGGGGAAACCCGCTGGCATGATGAAGCAACTATCCATGGCAAGCGGTCGCGTGCGATATCATGGGACTCCGCCTCGCTCTGCGCGCAGAAACCAATATATCTTGGTAATAATGGACCACTATTCCAAGTAGGTAGAGGTATTCTTCGTTAGGAAGCTATTGTCAGAAGGGATTTGGGAGAAACTGTTGGGAGACATTCACTGGTTTCGATTTCCCTTCCGACCTGATTACAGACAATGCTTCGTATTTCAAAAGCAAAGTCTTTGTTGATTCCTGTCGGGCGGTTCAAATCCGCCACATGAAAACGAGTCCCTACCACGCTCAGAGCAACATAACCGAGAGAGTGAATCGGAATGTTAAGAGTATGCTGGTCGCAACCCCCAAGCCGCACAGAGATTGGGATGCACGGCTGTCCAAACTGGCGTTCGCCACTAGAACAACCGTGAACAGGTCGGTGGGTATGACACCTGCTTACTTGAATTTTGGGAAAGAGATCGCTTTTCCGCTCGAGAACTCTCTACTTGACGAGGCGGGGCCCGCGCCCCCTCCGCTTACGCAGTACGCGGCAAAGCTCCGCGAGCGCCTTGAGGCAGCGCAGCGGCGGCTCGTGAAAACCTCTATGTCGCCCGCATGGAGCAAGCGGATCAGTACAACAAAAGTCGTCGACACGTCGTTTTCCACATGGACGACTTGGTATTGAATATAACGCACCCGCTTAGTAACGCAGCGCGTGGTTTTTCGCCGCGTCGCTAGCGCACAGGTGGGTTGGACCGTTCGAAGTTACGGCACGGACTACGCCACTCACCTACCAGCTGCGGTTGTTGGCGAGCGGTGAAACCGCTGGTCCGGTGCACGTCGAAGGCTTGAAGGCTTACCACCTTCGCAAAGACGATAACTTCGAAGCGGTGGAAGCTCAAAGCGATGCAGCGATCTCACCTAAAGAAAGGCGCACAGGTAGCAACCTGGTTCGGTACCGATGCTATAACCTAAGACCAAGGTAGTGCACTACTTTGTCTAACGTCTTTTCTTCTTTCAGAATGCATTCTGACAAGATTTTGCAGCAGCCAGAGGAACACCTTCGCTGGGGCGGGAAACCGCACCTAGCGCATGGTTCAAGGAGGGGCCACTTAAACAGGGCGCACCTCCCTAGTTTGTAGTGGTCTGTGGCCTATCGTTGTGACCAGCGTTGCCATGCTGGCCGTCTTCAAAGAGCCTCGATTCGGAGCCCGTTGCCCAGGCCTGGAGTATGGGCCTCAGGAAGCCAGGTGTGCCCGGGGCGGAAACGCCTGCTTCAAAGGGGTCCCGGTGCATCCAGCACGGCTCCACATGGCAAGGGGTCGACAGCGATGTAGAGTAGCAGCTCAGGGCCGCTGCCAGGCGTATCCGCTACCAAGCCCAGCAGCGCTGTGACCCCGAGGATGTGGCCGCTGGCGGAGAGGGACCAGCAGGCACAGTCCCGCTATGTCTGCTGCTTCTCTCCCGCCATACAGACCAGTTGAGATGGCATCCCGGCAGAGCCAGGCGACAACCCTCCATATTGTACGCCGACCCTGGCTCGGACATGGACATGGCCCGACTATTGCAGACCCCGGGTCGGACGCTGAGGGGAGGGAAGATGTGGGGCCCCGCTACACTGGCAGCGGGGCGCCAGCCACATTCAAAGGCCGAGACACATCCCAGCACTCCCTGCCCGCTGCCCGTTTCCCTCTTCCCGCTCGTTCTGGGATAACCGGTCCCGCGCGAGGATGATAAAGGAAGGCGCACGCCGTCGCCTCGGCCTCTTCGCTCCTGGACGACCCGCTGGCCGCTGCCGAGCTTCTCTCCTGGCAACGACCTCTGACCCCCCGCATATTCATGGACACCCGACTGTGAGATAAAAGATGTTTCTTACACGGCCCACTGTGTGTATGTCTTGCGTATCCCTTGGGCAGAGGAATCGCCCACACGTTTCAGGTGAGACACGCACTACGTACATCGAGGAAGTGGTCAGACTTTGCCAGCTTGCCAACAGAAACATGTCTGAATAGGACAAGGTAGGTCGCCTCATGAAAGGAATCGCCGAAGACGTGTACAACTGTCTCATTACGAAAGACAACCTTGCCTCTACAGCTGACGTGATGCAGTAGTGTCATGCGTTTGAGGCACTCAGCTTGCGGCGAATTTCCCCAAACATTGGTCGGCTATCTAACGTCACAAGTGTCGCCAGCGTCGACCTTCCTGCTTCTGAAGTCATCGCCTCGATGGTTCAGAGGATCGTGAGTGCGGAGGTAACCTCTCAACTACAAGGTGCCGTCCACAATAAAGCGCACCACACATGTTCGCTGCTTGAGCCGAGTATAGTCCAGCCTATTCCCTGGGGCTGAATGTACCGAAAACGAGCGACGCACCGGCCAGGGAGGAAAAGATCGGCCCCTTCTTTCCGAAGTTTGCGAACACCGACATCAACCTGATCAGTATTACGAAGATTTTCTGTCCGAACCACCTCAACACACGCCCACTCGATACTCGCCTTTGACGCGGAGTCGCCTCTCTTACTTCTAGGTAATCGAGAGGTGCCGGTTTGTTACAGGTACGCCGGCTGCGGACGTATCTCCCGATGGCCATGGACGAGGGCTGTTGGGGGAAAATCCTTAAGACCGATCTGGCGATAAGAGCACCACCGGTAGAGGTGACCTGCATCGCCCCAGTGGTAGCAGAGAGGGCGGCTATCTGGAACGCGCTAGAGGTCAGACTTCCGGGGCGCCTGGCGCCGATCTGCCCAGAGGGGTAGCGGTTCCGCAGCGTGCACAGCGACCTGAGGTGGCGTGTTAGGCGAAGGCGTAGGTAGCAGGGCTGGACGGTGTGTGACATCAGCATAAGTCATCTGCTGGGTGGGGACCGGGGTTGGCGGTGCAACGACTGCACTTATCGGTGGCGTGAGTGCAATTTGGACCTCCTCGCGGATGACACTGGTGGAGGTGCCATCAATGATCTCTTCGCCTGCGGACGACCCGACGCGGCCGCCTCTCTTGACCACTCCTGTTCATCTTACAAGCCGGCGGTTCCGAGGCTAACCCCCCGAGGCCTTCCCTCTTGACGAAGAGACCCTAGCTATGGGAACGACATCGCCCGCCGTATCACGACAGTCCCTTGTACCCCTTCATCCTGTCTCATTCTTCAGACCCCACGTACCCCTAAGCCATTTCACGGTGAGCAGTTCGAAGATGCCGAGGATTGGCTAGCTCACTACGAAAGGGGCGCGACGTATAATGGCTGGGACGACGCTGCGAAAATGCGGAACGTCTACTTCAGCCTTGAAGACGCTGCTCGGACATGGTTCGAGAACTGCGAGACCACATTCTTTACGTGGCCGGCCTTCCGAAGCCAGCTCCTCGGTACGTACGCCAACAGTGACCGCCGAGAGAACGCCGAGCGTGCCCTGACCTCTCGAGTTCAGCGTCCAAACGAAGGGGTCGCAATGTACGTTGAAGACGTCGTGCGTCCCTGCCATCGCGCCGACCCGTCCATTAGTGAGGAGAAGAAGGTGCGGCACCTGATGCACGGAGTTAAAGACCAGCTTTTTTCCAGCCTCGTGAGGAACCCGCTCACCACCGTCGCCGCGTTTCTGGCTGAAGCTATGATTATGGAGAAACTGCTACAACAGCAATGCAGTCAGTACGCTCGGCCACTGAATTCCATTTCCACACTACCGCCGAATGACCGCACCGACTACAATCCCGGGGCAGATCTGAGCTCCCTTCGTGACCTCATTCGCACCGTGGTTCGCGAGGAGCTCCAGCAACTTCATGGGACACTTACTCCTGGCGTGGCTTCCCCGGCCAGCGTCATCCGTGAGGAGGTCCAGAACGCACTCACTCCACCGATAAGTGCAGTCGTTGCACCGCCAACCCCGGGCCCCACCCAGCAGGTGACTTATGCTGATGTCACACGCCACCCAGCTCTGCTACCTACCCCTTCGCCTTACACGCCACCTCAGGTCCCTGTGCACTCTGCGGAACCACTGCCGCTCTGGGCAGATCGGTGCCACGTGCCCAGCACCAGCGCGCCTCTCGAGCCAGCCACCACTTCGTCGTCCTCGGCACCAAGCACGGCAGTCGCGCGGCACTAGGCATGTGGCATTATCTCTGCCAATTCTATCTGGTCTGTTGGATTGGAGGCTTTCATACTTTGGTATTTTTTAATTAAACCTTTTGTCTCCTTAGAGAGCGTACTGTTATCCTCTTTAACTATCCTACCGCCTCCTCCTACAGCGCACTCAGTAATGATATCTCTGAAATAATTGTTCATTGCTTCTAGGCTAATGTCGGCATACTGGGTTAGAGCAGAATATCCTTTAGCGAGATTCTGAACTCTTCTGCCCTCCCTCTCACCGCTAATTCGTTGATGGACTTCCTTCTTACTAATCTGTTTCGTTCCCTCTTCAGATTTAGTCTAATTCGAGACCTGACTATCCTGTCGTCACTGCATCACACTTTCCCGACTACCTCTACATCTTGCATAATGGCAGGGTTAGAACACAGCATGAAGTTAATTTCATTTTTAGTCTCCCCGTTAGGACTTTTCTGTGTCCATTTCCGATTCTTTCGTTTGCTGAAAAAGGTATCCATGATTCTTAAGTTATTGCGCTCTGCAAACTCAACCAGTCACTCTCCCTGCTATTCTTAGAGCCAATGCCATTGTCACTCACTACCTGGTCTCCTGGCTGCTTTTTTTCAATCTTGGCTTTGAAGTCACCCAGTAATACAGTATACTGCATCTTTCTTTTCCGCATTGCCGATTCTACAAGTTCGTAGAAGCTTTCAGTTGTCTGGTCTTCATGACTACATATAGGTGCGTAGGCTTGTACAACCTTCAGTTTATACCGCTTGTTAAGCTTAATTACGACTCCTGACGCCCTATATTACCAGCTATATACTTATAGACAAGGACACAGTAAACTTTCTTATATATGGATGATGTGGTGTTCCAGATGGTCCGTTGGTCCGGGGACACGTTGCAGGAAACGGACGGGACAACTTTTCGAGCGCTATGGGCACTTTATTGAACGGGTCAAAAACACATTTTGCTCGCGGCTTTCACAGTTCGCGGCTTTCTGCCCACTATCGTAAGTCGGCAGTCAGTCTCCCCTTTTTGGGCCCAAACACCCATCTTAAGTATACATTTTCAACATCCTGGGGACCAACCTAGCGGCAAATCGGAGGAAAAGAGCTTCTTCCAGCCAATCAGAATGACAAAGCAACATTTTAAATAGCCAATGCAACGTCGGCACCTCCGAGATTGGTCCCTCGAGAGCACTGCGTGCCTCCCACCAATCGTTCGCCCTTTTCCCCTGTGGAGATGGCGCACAGATACTCTCTCAAAATCAGGGGAGAGACAAAACAAATTAGCAAAGACACACGAATGCCACTTTCACCAGCAATGCATACACGTGCAAGGGCACACAGGGCAGCAAGAAATAAGAGGGTAGTGTCCGGACCCCGCTGGTCGTAAGCAGAGCGGTAAAAAGAAGAGAATTTATTGCTACCATGCTCTTCAACACGAGCGCCGTGTGCTGCGGCGATGTTTCCGTCAACTTTAGAACCGACAGCACCGGATGTGCCTTACTGTTCTTCCGCGTCTGGGGCCGGCTCGGCGAGAGCGCTGCGGGGATATTTATGTTCACGCGAGAGTCGACGGCGCGGTGCGCGCCTTTCCGCTCGAATACCACGAAAGCATCGCATTAGAAACGGCACCCCCGGCTCGCGCGAGCACAGCCAGAAACGCGAGACCGCTTGTGTGTAAACGTCGCGCTTCTTGAGCGACCGTCCGTTTTGTGTTTTGTTTTGACAGCTTACTGTTGCGTCGGTGCCGTCCCGTCGGTAATACGCTGAGCAGGGAAGACATAAACCTTCGCCCGTTATTGGTCTGAGCTGACTGGTTAAACGACGACGCGGAGATGGTCTCGCTCTCCGCAGTCTCCGCGTCGCCGGCACGCTTGACTTGTACGGACCTGTCTTTGAAATTGAAACAATGTATGCTACCCGTAAGACGACCCTGAGTTTCTCAGGCGGCTGCAACAGCAACCAGCACACTCCTCCGGTCGCACAGGCCTAAGGTCACTGCGGCGTGCACGTTTGCAGGCCCCTTAAGTGGCACGAGCGGCAGATGCGGCGTAAGCCGTATTCCCCGAGAGTCATAATTCCCGCGTATGGCGCCGTGATGCCTATTCTGTCTCACGGTACAACCACCACCTCACAAGGTCTCAGCCCCGAACTCCCGGTCAAAGAACTTTTCCTCGCGTATCTCAAACGGGCGCCCGGACGCGTCCTCATCAAAAACCCTGAACACAAAGTTAACAATTACAAAGAAAGGGCAAACAGAAGAAGCGATCCGGCTGTTTTGGAGTGCTCCCCTCCTCCACAACGTCCCGGCAACTTAACACCTTCCCACTAAGAATGTTGTGCGTACACTTGCTGTCCGCACAACACTTTTCCCGCGCTACGTGGGGAAGCATTTTGGGCATACAGACCAACAGCATAAAACAAAGCTGCGCCCATCGACGTTACCATGCGGTCTGAAGTGCGAATCTGAAAAATCTAGGAAATTTGCGCCTGAAGCGCCATACAACTCCTTGCCTCATTGTCCCGGCTCACATATTACATCGCCGCTTACAGGGGTAGAGCACAATGCGCAATCACAGCTCTAACGAAAGAGCAACAAAAAAAAAGCCGAATCTCAATAGTATCGGACACTGGTCACCGCGACGCATACACAATTGAGTGCATTCCAGTAACTTGCGAACACAAAATCACCGTTCACAAACATGTGGTACGCATGCACGCATCAGGCAAGCCTGCAAGCACCGAGCGCGCCATATCAGTCTGTACCACACACAGGTTAACTGAAATTCTCATGCATTTTCATGCCATAAACAAGAGGCATATATATATATATATATATATATATATATATATATATATATATATATATATATATATATATATATATATATATATATATATATATATATATATATGTGAAGGAAAGAAGCCAACAGTCGGCGAGGCCAAGGAAATCGTTGGGGATGGTACTTTATGTATTTTTTTTTTAATATTTACTTGGATAGTCACATAAATTAGTAATGTAATCTGTTTAGGGGGCTCGGCAGCACAGCAACGATGCGGTCATCTTACGCCCGCCATCTCCTCACCTTTCAGGTGTTCCTTCTGGCCTTTCTGCCGGCATCTGGCGATGAGTGCTTGGTCGGCGAATCTGATGCGGGGCCTGTTGCCAATCTGTGCGGTGGCGATTCGGACGTTCCTGCCTCGCCGCGCGGCCTGTCATCTGGACCGGACTGCGCAACGGAACCTTTGCGCTGCTGCCCCAGTGCGCCTCTGGACACGTCGGCGTGGCGCTTGTCACCCTCCACCCCCCGAAAGCTAGCCATCGCATCGAAAGCAACATCAACACAGCCGCCTAAAAGCGCTTCCCATCCCATCACTCCCTTCAGTGGGCTCGGCAGCACAGCAACGATGCGGTCATCTTACGCCCGCCATCTCCTCACCTTTCAGGTAACGAATCGGTACTCACTATACGCACGGCGTACCCGTTACCCTGCCTTGTTAGTGCTGCCGAGCCCCTGTTGTTGCATTGACATTATGCATGATTGTGCAGATATATTGTTGGAATTGCTAGCACTAGCTGGCGACGTTGAGCTAAATCCCGGCCCTCCCACGCGTTCGTCTTCAATCGAGGCGTCTGGCGACATCTTGACCGCTCTCAAGGAAATTCGTGAAGGTCAAGACTCCATCTTAAACGAAGTAAAGGCAATGCAAACTAAACTCACCCAAAACGACGCCGTATTAGATGACATTAGGCAAAGGTTATCAAAAATCGAAAATGAATTTTCGTCTATCGCAGTAATAAAAACCCAAATTGAAGATGTCCAGGCCCTGGCTGAAGATAACGCCCACGACATATCAGTACTAACAAGCCGGTTGGATGATTCAGAAGACAGGGCGCGCCGATCTAATATCCTATTCTTTGGCCTAACCGATAAAGAAAACGAATCTTGGTCCCAGTCCGAAGACGCAATCATAAATCTTTGCAGCGATGAACTTGGGATCGATATCACACCGATGGATATTGAACGCGCACACAGACTAGGAAAATTTGATTCCAACAAATCCAGACCTATCATCGTGAAATTCGCTCACTTCAAGACAAAAGAAAACATACTTTCAAGCGCTAATAAGCTGAAAAACACAGATTACCGCATAAGCCAGTACTACTCACCCAACACCCGTACCGCGCGAAAACACCTTGTTGAATACGGCAAGGCACAACCGAAAAAATTCAAGCTGCGTCATGATAAACTCATTATTGACAATGAAACTTATACTTTTAACCATGCCACGAAGAGAGTCGTCCCACGTACCCCATAACTAGAATCCAAAGCTAACTCGATTTCAAGCACCAAAGCCGTTCCGTTTCTGTACACTAACATAAGGAGCCTAATGCCCAAGCTTGACAAACTTCGCGACCTTATCGACACAACAGACAGCAAACTTGTGCTATTAAGTGAAACCTGGTTAAACGCAACTATCCATGACTCCGAGATTCTAACATTTCTTCCAAATTTCAACATCTTCCGACGCGATCGTGTAAATAGACGAGGTGGTGGTGTACTAATAGCTGCTCATCATAGCCTACACTGCGCCGTAATTAACATAAATAGCCCGTTAGAAGCTGTTTTTATAATGTGCAACATGTCTTACCCTCCCGTCATCATCGGAGCCTTCTATCGCCCCCCAGATGCTGATGCCTCGTTTTCTAATCACTTCTACGACACTATCCACTCCTTAACTTCGCAATATCCCCACGCTTCCGTTCTTATTTCGGGTGATTTCAACTTTCCTGCTATCACATGGTCTGATGTCACATTAACAATCGCCAAAAATAACACTGAAAGCGAATTTTTAAACGCATGCCTCACGTTCAATCTGTCACAGCTTGTTTCCGCCCCTACTAGGGAAGATAATCATTCTTCGAATATACTCGACTTGGTACTAACTTCCCACGCCGACAACGTCTCGCCCCTTACGTACTTACCCGGCATTAGCGATCACAAAATATTACAAGCTTCATTCCAATGTCAGCTACCTTGCACAAAAAAGGCTAAAAAGAAACTAACGCTCTATCATAAGGGTAATTATGAATGCATAAATGACAAGTTGTCAGAGTTTACGACGTGGTACTTAACAGACTTCACTACTCGCTCTGTCGAAACTAACTGGTCACTTTTCAAGAATAAAATGCATGAACTTATCACCACATACATTCCCGCTATAACTGTTACGGAACGACTCACATCGCCGTGGTTTAACGCTATTCTAAAACGAATGAACAACAAAAAGAAACGGTACTATCGAGCAGCTAAACGCTTAAACACCTCAGTTTCGTGGGAAAAATATCACACCATCGACAAAACATTTCAGACACTTGCCGCCAAAACAAAGAAAACCTTTTATTACAACACGTTGCCCAACATGCTACGGACAAATCCTAGACAGTTTTGGAAAATTGTTCATCCATCGCGTAACAATCACTTATCTCTGCTCGATGACCGAAATAATCCTATTCCTGATAAAGATGTACCAGAAGTTCTGAACTCCGTATTTTCATCTATTTATACTAACAAGTCTAAAGATGAACTTCCTGATTTTCCGCGACACAATCACCCTGTCATGCCTCCCATAACTTTTCATGCCAACGGAATTGCGAAACTAATCGATTCTTTAAAGGTCTCTTCCTCAGCCGGGGTTGATGACATCAACTCAAAACTGCTAAAAAACACCAAACATATCACAAGTATCATTCTGTCGCACATCTTTCAGCAATCGTTATCATCTGGAGTGTTGCCACAAGACTGGAAGGTAGGCAAGGTGATTCCAGTTCCTAAAAAAGGTTCGCCATCTTCACGCCATAGCTATCGTCCCATATCCCTCACAAGCATTTGTTCAAAATTAATGGAGCATGTTATCTACACACACATCGCAAATTTTCTTACATCTGTAAATTTTTTTCACCCTAACCAACACGGTTTTCGTAAAGGAATGTCATGTGACTACACAGTTAGCTCTATTTATTAATGACATTAGTTCTAACCTAGATGACAATATACCAGTTGATGCATTGTTCTTGGATTTTCAGAAAGCTTTTGACAAAGTTCCCCACAGACGGCTTCTACTTAAACTTTCACGTTTGAACCTTGACCCACTCATGCTAACTTGGATAGAACACTTCCTCACTAACCGTAAGCAGTTCGTACACGCTAATGAATTTTTCTCACCTTTAAGCTCCGTCGCCTCTGGAGTGCCACAAAGTACTGTACTCGGTCCATTACTTTTCCTAATCTATATTAATGACTTGGCTACTGATATAACTTCTAACATACGACTATTTGCGGATGACTGCGTAATATATCGACCTATCGCTAACTGCAACGATACTAAACTGTTACAGAACGACTTGAATTACATCGAATCCTGGTGTAGCAAATGGCTCATGTCCATAAACACAAATAAGACGTCATTAATTACATTCCACCGTAGACAGTCCTTTCCTTCACCTTCGTATTATATATTTGGCTCTAAAATTTCCGCAGTTGACTCTCATAAATATCTTGGTGTAACCATTACCCGTTCCCTCACTTGGTCTACTCACGTCTCTAACATTGCTAAAGACGCCAATCGCACGCTTGGTTTTTTACGCCGTAACTTACGACTTTCACCTCCTTCTGTCAAACTGCTGACCTATTTAACACTCGTCCGTCCCAAACTGGAATACGCATGCGCAGTTTGGGACTCTCACCAGTCTAACCTTTCCCTCACCCTCGAATCCATCCAAAATCGTGCAGCAAGGTTCATTCATTCAGACTACTCATATCGCTCAAGTGTTACCGACTTGAAGACAAAATCTAATCTCCTTTCCCTCCAATCACGCCGCAAAATAGCTCGGCTGTGCCTTTTTCATAAATTTTACCATTCATCACTAGGAAACTGTGCCATCATGCCCTGTCACCACGTATCCCATCGACTTAATCACAATAAAGTAGTATACCCACCATCCGCAAATACCACTGCGCATCTAAATGCTTTTTTCGTCCAGACAGCAAAGGACTGGAATCGCCTTCCTGCCGACGCAGTTCATCTCGCTCATCCAGCACACTTCAAAGCATTCATTGAAAGACTCGCCAATCAACTGTAACAGCCCACCCCTCATGTAATACCCCACCAGGGGCATTTGAGGTATAAATAAATAAATAAATAAATAAATAAATAAATAAATAAATAAACACAAAGTAGAAGAAAAAAAACGTGCCGATGGTGGGAACCGAACCCACGACCTCCGAATATCGCGTCCGGTGCTCTTCCAACTGAGCTACATCGGCCGCTGTCCCCCCTGCTACTTCCTTGGGTATTTATGTTTATCTGTATACGAACCTTGAGAGTGTTCACCAGCGCCACCCTCAACCTCAGCGGCGGACGTGGAACGTCCTTTTTGTTACCGCCAGCGTCACGTAGAACGTGATCAAGAGCGAGGGCGAAAGCTGTGCTAGAACCCTCTTACGATACCTATGGCTTCAAGACTGCCAGAACCGAGCCCCCCGTAAGCTACAAGCAGATCAATTAAGGGGAAATTAGGGTGCTCGTTATAATACATGAAGGAAAGAAGCCAACAGTCGGCGAGGCCAAGGAAAGCGTTGGGGATGGTACTTTATGTATTTTTTTTAATATTTACTTGGATGATCACATAAATTAGTAATGTATTCTGTTTAGGGGAAAGATAATTAAACGCAAAGTAGAAGAAAAAACAACGTGCCGATGGTGGGAACCGAACCCACGACCTCCGAATATCGTGTCCGGTGCTCTTCCAACTGAGCTGCATCGGCCGCTGTCCCCCCTGCTACTTCCTTGGGTATTTATGTTTATCTGTATACGAACCTTGAGAGTGTTCACCAGCGCCACCCCCAACCTCAGCGGCGGACGTGGAACGACCTTTTTGTTACCGCCAGCGTCACGTAGAACGTGATCAAGAGCGAGGGCGAAAGCTGTGCTAGAACCCTCTTACGCTACCTATGGCTTCAAGACTGCCAGAACCGAGCCCCCCGTAAGCTACAAGCAGATCAATTAAGGGGAAATTAGGGTGCTCGTTATGATACATGAAGGAAATGAAGTAGCAGGGGGGGGGGGGGGGGGGACAGCGGCCGATAGTAGACTTGCTGTTACACTGTGGATTACGTTGGCGGGATACCCTGCTTTTTCAAGACGAATCATCTGGATGGTGACGCTGCTTTTCAGGTTGTGTGAACAGCTTCTGGCAAGTGCGGCTTGAAGAAGACCAGCTATAATCCCACGTTTGATGAGCTTCGAGTGGGCGCTTTCATAGGCCAATAAGCTTTTCTTGCTGCATGGATTGTATTTGAAACAAGGGCCGCATCCGGAATCGCTGAAGGTAATAAGCAAATCAAGGAACTGAATCTCCTGACGATGTGATAATTCCCAGGTGAACTTGAGGCCTTTTGCTTCGGCAGTGAACAGCCCTACAATTCTGGCGACAAGGGCATCCAAGTCGCATCCAGGCGTCGCTTGAAGTATGATAAGGTAGTCATCCACATACCTCAGAACTTTCAGAACACCCATGCCTGTCAGGAAGACACACATTCATCGGTCCACGGCAGACAAGTAGATGTCACAAAGCACAGGTGCCACAGATGAACCTATGCATATCCCTTCTTTTTGGACAAAGAATTTTTTTGTTAAAGAATATTGTCGTAGAATTGAGATAAAACTCAAGCAGGGTGATGAAGTTGTCAGTGCTTAGCCCTGATGAGCTCTGGAAGTTGATTTCACTAGAGCACTCAATCTTCTCCCGGACAGTTTCAAGGAGCCTTCCTTGTGGAACAGAATAATAAAGATGTTCCACGTCTACGGAGAAGGCTGTCTTTGCTGATTTCAGGCTTTGAAGAGCTTCTACTGCGTCATTAGAACTTTTAACCAAGAAGAGATCCTCAAGTGGCAGGGACTTAAGCTGCTGCTGCAGGAACTTACTTACTGCGGCTTGCCAGGTTCCTTTTTCCGACACGATGGTCCTCAATGGGTATTCAGGCTTGTGTGTTTTGCCTGAAAAGAATACTTCTAAGAAGTGATTCTTGGATTTTTCGGCGACTTTCTTAACTTTCTCAAGGGAAAGATCCTGCAACAACTGCACAGCAATTGATTTCTGCTTTTTGGAGCGAAATGTAACCTCTTTGAAATTCTTTCCTAATGCTTCAAGTGCTTTTTCTTTAAAAAGCGCTTCAGGCATGACCACAAAGCCCCCTTCTTTATCAGCCTGTAGTGTGGTGGCTCCGCAACGCTTTATTGCCTTAGCTATCTTCGTAATGGGAGGCTTCCTTCCCTGGAGTGCGTCCACTGTTCGTAGCAAGCAGTCAACGCCGTCGCCAATCACTCCCACCTTGTTAGCTTCTTTGGCTCCTGCTGCAACGGTCCTTACAAGTTCCAGTAATTGGGGTCTGCTGGTGATTGGTTCGTAACTGAACTTCGGTCCTTTTTGCAGCGTTCTTCTGACGTCATCAGGTAGCCGCACATCTCCCAGAACGACGAGGGTGTCCGACGTAGCACGCCTACTTTTTTCTTGTGAGCGATGTGAAAACAAACGTGAGCCTGCCTCTCACTTGTGGGTGCCTATACATTGGACAAACGGGTAGATGTGTGAATGACCGAATCATTGAACATAAGAAGAATGTGGAAAGCTATAAAACTGGCAACCTGTATGACCATACTGTCTGCCATAAATGCAAACCTGTGTATGAGGGCACTGTAATTCTCGCACGTAGCAAAACCAAACTGCAGAGAGAGATAATTGAGGCCTTTTTAATAACGAAAAACGGTGAAAAATGTATTAGTTCAACCTCTTTAACACTCCTAGATAAGGAGCTAGCCTTTTTAGTACATGTGTGATTTGCTGTGTTACTTGCTGTTACACTGCTTCTTGTTTGTTGTTGATTTTTATGACTGACGCGGCTTTTGCCTGAAATCAACAATTCTTCTTGTTTGTTGTTGATTTTTATGACTGACGCGGCTTTTGCCTAGAAAATTGATTTTATTCACTTAGGTTTACAGCCATTTGGCTGTTTTATCGATTTTAGTTTGCGACTGCCTGTTTTACTTTGTTTTTAGGTCTGACTTGGCTTAGCCATAGAAAAGTGCTGTTACGATTTTACGTGTGCTTGTCTGTTTGTGTGTTTGTGTGTGTATCTCTGTGTGTGCGTGTGTGTGTGTTGTTTGCGCGCGCGCAGTCTTGCATGTATGTGTATCTGTCTGCGTTTGCTGGTATACCTTGCATACATCATTCAGCCTTCTTACACAGCAAAAATTTTTTGGCCTCAGTGATAATCTGATGAGATTTGTCATTTTTGCCCTGCTTGGTAGATGATCTTCGCTGGTTGTGAGCTCACGTGTTTATTCTTGATCGATATGATATGATTTCACTTGTCTATATAAGTGGGTACCGTTTCCTGAATAAAACCAGTTGGAAGTTTGCGCTCTGTCTTGTTGTCACGTCTCTTTCTTCATCTACTTTTTGCGCAAGTCTTTTACCGTTTGCTAATATGAACCAACTCGCTCAGAAGAAAGTACTTACTGACTTCCACGTATGCGCAGTGGAAAGATATGACAGTAATTCAAAAGCAAGGAGTATGCATTGGATCGTGCCTAGCACCATGTCTTAGTGACATCTTTTTAGCGACACGTGACAAGATGCTGAATGACTGCCTTCGCGACACTAACGTTTTAAAAGTTTTTAGATTTGTTGATTATTTCATTGTGTTTGTAGGTTGTGACAAAGAATATTTTTCGGCTAGTGTACATAAGCATCTAACGACGTTTGCAGAGTGCCTAGCACCATTAGAATTGACGCACGAGTTACCGGAAGATAATTTGATGAGGTTTTTAGATATAGGGCTTCATTTTTCAAGTGAACACGTATGTTGGGCCTTCAAGCCCAGAGGCAACAAGCCCTTGCTTCCCTTCAGCTCGGCACACTCCAAAGCCGTAAAACGAGGCATTGTGAGATCGTGCCTTTCCAACGCTCTGAGCAAGTCCTGCCTGCATTTGGTAGGACGCAGTTTTGACATCCAGTTGCAGCGCCTTTCAAGCGCAGGTTGCTAACCGGCCTTACTGGCATCAACGGCCGAGAACCTGCTGAAGAAACCAGCCAGCATGCCCGATCAAATTGACCACAAGAAAGTGGCGGTTATTCCGTACATTCACGGAATCTCGCATAATATTAAGAAGATCGATACTAGGGCTGGTGTTAGAGTGGTTTTTACCGCTCCAGAAAAACTCTCGAGGATTGGCAAGAGAGTGAATGCGGAGGAGGGCGTCGCTTGTGCGAAGCGTCACCAGCAGCGCTTCGTGGCCTGTAAAAAGAACGTTGTGTACTCGATACCGCTTGGCAGTGGTAAGCAGTATATTGGCCAGTCTGGGAGGTGCCTTAATGATAGGCTGAGGGAGCACGCTAGAGATGTCAGGAACAATTCAGGTAGCAAAATGATTGACCATATTCGGAATTGCCGCAACTGCACTCCCGTGCTCGAAAAAACGTCAGTACTGCGCCGGTGCAAGACTCAACTTGGAAGAGAGATAATTGAGGCTAATGAGATAGACAAATCGGGTAACTCATGTGTCAGCAATCCTTCAATTTTGCTCTCAAAAAAGAATTCAGTTATCTTGCGCAGAATTGAAACTCGAAGCATGCATTCACTCGTGCGATGATGGGAGCGGTGCTGATCTGATATGTTGTATGCGAAGTCCCTTCTTTTCTTCTCCATGTTGATAAGAGCAGCTGCTGTATTTAAGCAAATGTTCCGTCAATAAAAACCTGAGTTGTTAATAAGCGCTTGTCCTGTCTACCTCGTTTCTTTTGTGTCGTGGTTTTTGCGCAAAAAAAAAAAACAGAATTGTTTTGACAGCTTACGGTTGCGTCGGTGCCGTGCCATCGGTAACTCGCTGAGCAGGGAAGACAAACCTTCGTCCGTTATTGGTCTGAGCGGACAGTTTAAACGACGACGCGGAGATGGTTTCGCTCTCCGCAGTCTCCGCGTCGCCGGCACGCTTGACTTGTACGGACCTGTCTTTGAAACTGAAGCATTGTGTGCTACCCGTAAGACAACCCTGGGTTTCTCACGCGGCTGCAACAGCAACCAGCACACTCCTCCGGTCGCACAGGCCAAAGGTCACTGCGGCGTACACATTTGCAGGCCCCTTAAGTGGTACGAGCGGCAGATGCGGCGTAAGCCGTTTTCCACGAGTCATAATTCCCGCGTCTGGAGCCGTGATGCCTATTCTGTCTCACGGTCCGACCACCACCTCACAAGGTCTCAGCCCCGAACTCCTGGTCAAAGAACTTTTCCTTGCGTATCGCACACGGGCACCCAGACGCGTCCTCATAAAAAAACCCTGATAACAAAGTTAACAATTACAAAGAAAATATAAACACACGAAGCGGCCGGCTGTTTTGGAGTGCTCCCCTCCTCCACAACGGCCCGGCAACATAACAGAAACCTACTCCTAGTTTTCGCCTCTCCGGTAAACCTCGATAACACAGTATATGCCCGTCTTTCAGCACAGTATATGCCTCATTCAGCCTCCTAAACTCACGAAGTCCTATGACATCCCATTTCATACCCTCTAGTTCCTCTAACAGCACTGCTAAACTAGCTTCACTAGCTAGGGTTCTAGCGTTAAACGTTGCCAGGGTCAGTTTCCAATGGCGGCCTGTCCAGCGGAGCCAGACGTTCTTAGCACCCCCTGCTGCGTCACAGGTCTGACCGCCACTGTGGTCAGTTGCTCCGCATCCGCTGGTGACTGAGGGTCAGATTTTTATAGGACTAATCATAGAAGGCTTCGGCCAATTACAGCACCAGGATGGCCAACTCCTGTTCTTATGAGGGAGTGTTTTGCCGGAGCTGTAACCGGCATCAGGTCGCACCCTAAGCCTGTTTATGCAATTCCATCGACATGCGGATTTTTTGATCCGATTGAGAATTGCGCGGCATCGGAATTCGAACCACGGTCCTCCTGCATGCGAGGTGGATGTTCTACCTGTACGCCACCGCTACACTCCCGCTAGTGTTAACTGATGTTCATTATTCTAAAGTTGAAAGGACTCCAGCCGAGTCATATGGGTTTAGTATAAAGCACTATTTTAGATATCTTCTTATTTTCACTAAACATAAATGATCTTTCATTGCTCATACCATCTTATAATAACATTCTACATGCAGATGATACCACCCTGTTCGTTTGATCCCATGATCGCTTAACGGAAACACTCAAAGTAGCTCTGAAAGGGATTTGCAGCGCTAAAGAACGACACACAGAAAACCATAGGACTGCACTACCCTTTCAACACTGCTTTATTACATGACAAAAGCACAGAATATATGCTACAGGTGATGGGTAGTTATCATGACAATCTTGCAAATCTATTAAGAAAGGCGTTTTCATCCTTGGGAAGCATCACCTAACTCACGCAGCCAGACCCAGTTCTTCCAATGCGATAGGATTCAATGTGCTGTCGGGCAATCGCGTTATTTCATCTCTTCAAGACGGTTGGGCAAATAAAAGTGCATTTCTACAATGTAAGGGAAGGTTGGAGCCGGTGCCAGAGCTTAACAAGTACTTGTGCTGTCCAGATGCCTTTCATTAATACATCGGCCTGTTTGGCCAATGTATACCTTCCCCCAAGTGAGAGGGATGCTAACCCTTCTGCACATGCAACACGAAGCTTTTCGTGCTTCGTTTTGGACCCCGGCAATCGTTTCGCTTCCTTAGACGTTTTCTGACGCAAACTGCCAAGCGTACAAAGAGCAGAAAATACCACTGGAACCTTGTATTTTGTGGCTACCTTCTTCAAGTTATGGGCGACGCGATGTGTGTATCGGATCACTACATGTTTAGTCGGTTTTGCACAATCATACCTTTGTAATCTTGGTGCTTTCACTCTTAGCACTACTGTTTCAGAGCCAGGTGATAGTAAATAGTGGGAAACCCAGCACATTTCAATTTTGGGATCTCTCTATCAAAGCTAGTTCTTGGCATATGGCAACACGACTTGTTGAGGCATGATTGCAGACAGAGCACTACTATCGCTCACTTTACTGTTTTAGAATGCGCAGAATTCGACGGTAAAACTTCCTGCCACGCGCGCTGTACAGTCGAGCGCGATTTGAAGGTTATCGCGCGAGCGTCGACCAGCCTAGCACTCCAGGCACCTGGCGGCCGGTTTTGGAACAGGAAAATTCATGA
Source organism: Amblyomma maculatum (assembly GCF_055883805.1). Taxonomy (NCBI): domain Eukaryota; kingdom Metazoa; phylum Arthropoda; class Arachnida; order Ixodida; family Ixodidae; genus Amblyomma; species Amblyomma maculatum. Next base: position 12,653,446 of record NC_139346.1, on the reverse strand, counting down.
TTTCGCACTATCACTCCCTCGTTCGCTGTTCTCTACAACAACCATCACCCCCACGACAAACTCAACGCCCTTTCTCTCTATTCTAAGCTTTCCATTTGTTGCGGTGAAGTGTTTAATTTCAGATAATACCTAGAATACGTCGGGCGCACTACGATAACTGCCTGTTCGCAGAATAAAAAAAAAACTGATAGCTCAGCAGGGAGTGACGGCTGCGGAAGGAACAGCAAGAAGAGTGAGGGAAGCTTGCCTGATGCCTCCCTCGCCTCGGCAGAGAATTCTTGGCCATGGCGCTGTTCATGCTCTCGGTCGAGGCTCGCGCGATAACCTTCAAATCGCGCTCGACTGTACATCCAGCATAACTCGTCTTCCATGACAGTGATATGTACATCTAAAGGCTGTAAACTGTTATCAATGGGGACTTCATGTGTAAATCCTAATGACTTGCTATGCCGCTTAAAAAAGAGTTTAAACTTCCGCCCAAAGAATTTGAGTACGTCGAAGCGGGCTGTTTTTTTACAAAACAACCAGGAAATCGTCTGCGTATATAAAACTTTATAGACCTTTTCACGGTTTAAAACTTCATATAAAACACGATCTATCTTTGCAAAAAAATATTGCACGAAATTGGAACAACACATGATCCAATGCCTATTCCCTTCTTGTTTTGCACATCACTGAACATTAAAAAGGCAATGATCATGACGTCTTGCCCTATCAAGTCCTGGAGCATCAATGGACAAGAAGTGGAAGCTGTGACAGATTTTCTGTTCCTGGGCTCCAAGATTACCTCGGAAGGAGACTGCAGCCATGAAATTAGGAGACGCCTGCTTCTGGAAAAGAGAGCAATGGTTAGCCTTGACCGCCTAGTAAAGAGCAGAGACATTAGTCTGCCAACCAAGATCCGTATAACTCGTGCTATGGTCTTTCCAGTTGTGATGTATGGATGCGAGAGTTGGACTGTGAAAAAGGCTGACCGCCGAAGAATTGACCTGTTTGAATTGTGGGGCTGGCGAAGACTCATGAGAGTTCCTTGGACTGCCAGAAGATCAAATCAGTCGATATTGTCGACCATAAACCCTGACTGCTCATTGGAGGGTCAAATTCTAAAGTTAAAGCTCAGCTACTTTGGTCATCTGATGAGAAGAGAGGAGTCGCTGGAGAAAGATTTGATGTTGGGAAAGGTTGAGGGTCGCCGGAGAAGGGGTAGGCAGCGAACGCGATCGTTAGATGGCATCCTCGTGGCACTGCAGATGAAGTTAGGAAGATAGTGAGAGACCGGAAAGCGTGGCGTGACATGGTCCATAGGGTCACGAAGAGTCGGACACGACTGAACGACTGAACTGAACTGAAAGGAAACAGGTGTAGAGCAATGGTAAAATTCTGAAACCGCCATGAAATTATCAACCGCTATTCTACTGGCATTCTGGAAATCCACTGCACTATTTGTATCAAAGCAAGAAATGGCTCATTCGATCAATTCCTTATCCGGAATGGAATAAAACAAGTCACCATGAACCGAGAAAATCCAGCCTGGTCGAGCGTTCCCTCTGAAAAATTCAATCACATTTAGAGAATTCTTCACCGCATGCGGCTCATGCACATACAGGAACGTCAAGGTTTTCAATAGAAAACGGCTCACCAGATTCTGCCACAATTCTTTATCCCTTACAATGCATCTGGAAGGGAAGCCTCCCTTATGTTTTTGGCTTTAAACAACACTGAGAGGCTATTGCACTCAGTTCTACTGATACCTTTTGCGAGCTTAGCAGTTCAAAGCTCTTCCCACAACGAACAGGCCCTAATCTTTAATTTTGCCGGCTTAATGTCCACACGACGAACGTTCTTGTTAATGACTCACATTGCGTTTTTTTAACGTCAAGGATAATAACAGAACAAGTGCACTGTCTTCATCCGCTTGTAGCAGTCGCAGATAATTTTCTTTGAAAAAAGCCGCGATACTGTCAGATGAAGTTCAAAAACGGTTTCCACGCTTTGAGACACACTGAGAAGGCAGTCCACACCATCCAAACGGCATCGTTTTTCACCTTGTGGTTGTGCTTTGTTGTCTACTTATCAGTTCAAAGCAAGGAGCTACTCTACTTTGGCCATTTCTTGAGTATACGGACATCATCTAAGACTTGATGTTGACCTGCATTTGTTGCTAGTTGCTTCTTTTCTTTCGGCATCCGCAGTAGGGTAGAGCGCCACAAGCACTCGGTCGCTTGTGCTGCTAGTCTTTTCAAGAATTTTAATTTTGTACAGGCTACGCATTCCGGGTCCTGAGCATAACATACAACACGGAGCCAGTCATGATAGAGCCGTACTTGACGCCATAGATCAGATCGCGTGATCCTGCTAATACGTTTGGCATGTCCAAATGAAGGTTTCGCATGCCCAAATAAGGCACTCACTTCGTAAGGAACAAGACCCTTCTTGAGGTAGTATTGAGAAGCCTCCATTAGCAGGTCGTCTGAACAATCTGGCTGATCAGGATGGATGGAAGAGATGAGACGTTCGGAGCACATAAAAAAGGGCCCACTGTAGAAGAAAGGTGTCGTAGCAAAACTTCAAGCTGGACTTGTAAGTTCATAGTTAATAAAAGAATTTGCAGCGCGAAAGGACGGCACACAGAGAAGCACAAAATGGCACTACACTTTCAACACTGCTTCATTACATAAGTTCTGATGACACGCGCATGGATCTTACAAATCTATTAAGAAAGGTGTATTCATTCTTGTGCAGCATCAGTGTGACCGAGCTCACGCAGCCAGACTCAGTTCTTTCAATGTAAGCGGATTCAATTAGGTGTCGGGCGATCGCGTCATTGCACCTCTTCAAGACGGTTGTGTCATACAAAAGTGCTCGACAAGTGCCATGACTGCAGTTTCTTCAATGTAAGGCAAGGTTAAAGCCGATGCAAGTCCTTAACGAGTTCTTGTGTTCTCGAAGCCTTTCATTTTTCTATCAGCCTCTTTGGCCAAAGGATACCTACCCGCAAGTGAGAGGTAGCGCAAGTGAGCAGCCATCTTAGTTTGATGGTGGCGCCCCGTATGAGCCTAACTGATGGCGAATTCCAATCGCAGAACTGGAGCAGCGCGCACGCTGCATCACAGAACGCCTCAATCCGGCGAAGAGCACGCTCCTAGACCCTGCGTTTCGAATACTCTTGCTCCGGCCGGAGCAAGTAGGTGGCGCTCGCGAGCAAACGGAGACGGAGGACTTGCACTTGCCCGCGCTTTTCGTGCGCTCAGTTTACACGGACGATGGACATATAAATAGTTGATTCTTTATTCTTCGACAGATGAGTCGGAACTGCTGCTCTCCGACTCGCTGTCCTCAAGCAAAGCGAGCGCAAGAGCGCGACGCGAACCACCATCCATGGCGGCGGCAAATGCTGATCGTCTGCTATGGAGCGGCGAGTTGCAGAGACCCAACAACGCGGCGAGCCACCGGAAATGGATGCGCTAGCTAGCGCATGCGCGAGCGTCGCTCGGAAAGTCACGTCACGCAAACTTCCGGTCGGTTCCCCCGATTTTGGCGGAGCAGTTTTGACTGCTCCGCTGAGCGACCCTTGCTCGGCAATTGCTCCCGTTCTGCGTTTGGAAGACGCGATCCGTGTTCCGGATCTGCGTTTGGAAGACAATTGCTCCGAAAGGAGCAGAAAACGTTGCTCTGCGATTGAAATTCCCCATGAGAAAGTCCGCTCCAGTTCTCCTTGACGGCATTTTGGGCTGTGTTGTGCGTGTTGATGCAGCGATGCGGTATCGTAAAAGTGCTATTTCGCGGTGCTCGTGAACGCTATCCGATACATCGGTGTTATTTTGTGTTTTGTTTAAGCGCACCAGCAAACCATATACCACCCGTTTGAAGCATGACGGCAGCTGCCAGGGCGACTGCGAAGGACTGCATGCGTTCCGCTTCCGCAGGCCGAACTCGTCAGAGTTAACTGTGAGGATGTATCTGTTGTATGTTTCATGGTACATGTATATTCAATTATATTTTATAATCGCAATGATAAGTGTGCACACAAACAAACAGCGAATCGTACCTGCAGCTACCGAAAACGGAATTACGGATACTACGAAATATACTTTCCAGTCATTGGCGCATTGATTTAACGTGAAGTGCGACCCGTTTCATGTCGTGTATTCCCTCTCGACAGTGCATATTTATATTCGATACTGTGATGATTTCATTTTGCATTAAAGACATGGGTAGCGTTCATCGCGGTTACGCCGTTAACCGCTGCTATCGTGTACCGAGCTTGGCGAATGCATGCGTGTCTGTGGTGCACCCATAGAGAAACATACTTATGTAAAGAGCGGACACTCCAGCCGTTTCGCGGCCGAGCTAGTAAGGGTCTGACCATCTGCGAGGTGGTGTAGCGACGTTGGCTTCTACATCAGCTCAAAGGTGGACTGGTTATCATACATACACCTCATTGCATATACGCTTCCCCTTTCCTTACCCATTCCATATAATCGTTGAGGCTGCGCCGGGCATGTGCCACCGGGTACGCCCACCTCACCGCACTTTTCAACGCGTCGCCTCGTTTTGCCGGTAACTTGTTTTCTTTTGCATGCAGAATTATTTTGGGGCTTCTTGAGCAAAGAATGCTTTAAGTAAGTCGTTTGTTGCGCTGCGTGGGCGTATTTTTCACATGTAACATAGAATATGAGCCATGATGCCCTTTTAGTGTGTAGTTACTGTTGGCTTTTTGATCGCGTTTTTCTGAAAAACATGTGCTTCCTTCCATTGCTTAATTTTCTAAAGTAACAGCTACGGTTTAAAACACGGAATTTATCGGTGGCTATATGTATCGTAACACAAACATTTATTTGGCACTACAAGAACACCGTATTGCGCATTTGAGATCGTCTTGTGAATGACGTTTACTTCGCTGTATTTGCACAATGCATGCGCTTTTGACGGTTCTTGAGCACCATTTTTACATCCAAGTTCAAAGCATTGTTGTGGTCTGAAAAGCACTGCAGCCTGTTCGTGGCCTGTATTTTTGAGGACATCTACTGCTATTAGCCGCGTACAATGGGCTCCCTCTAATGCCTTTTCTTATACGGCCAGAGGGAAGTTGTGAGCGCTATAAGCATATTATTGTGATACTATTATGTATTCCGTGTGTTGTGTTTAAATGTTTGAACAGCATATATTGGTCAAGGTGGAAATATAGAAATTACGCGTGGGCTGTACCTGCATTTTTTCCTCCTTTTGTGTTCCTCTCACGGGTGGTGTTTTGGAGTGAAAACACGTAGCAGGTATGCGCAATTATTTCTTTTCATGATGACATTGCTTGTTTCCTATTACATTTTGTGATCTTTTTCAATTTCTAAAAACTGTGATCGAGTATTCTTTTTTTACATTTCAGAATAAAAACAAGAGAAATAAACGTTTTGTGTAGAACCCATGAGTCAGGCAGGTCCCCTGCTCTGCCCCTCTGGCATTCTCCGACGAAGCTCGACCACACTTGGCATATCCTGATTATTATGAATTTATTTACAAATTGTGCGCATATCGTACGTATCACTCGGAGTGCGGCCTCTCCGCACGACACTCCGGTTCAGTCCCTTCTGTCGTCTTCTCTCCTCGTTACGTCCACCGTGCTCCCTCCGACCCCTCTCTCCCTCCGAGTGTCCTCCTCGACAGGTCCACGGCTTTCTTCGCATCACAAGCTTCCAAATCCTCGGAGGTTCAAACATTTTCCGGAAGCCGGCGACCGTTGAAGACACCCGCTCCCAGCCGCGGGAAGCGGCCAGCTCGGATGACACGGGCAGTGCGCCCTGCGGTAGCCCATAGATTTATCCTCTTTGCCGTCCTCCCGGCGCCGGTTCTCGGATCCCCACCGCCGCTTCAAAAGGAAGGCTGCCCTGGTTTCGGGAATGTGTTCAGTCCGTCAATGCTTCGCGGGACGCACGGCACACACAAACACTCAAAACCCGACCGTTCGTTCTCTCGGTGCTTGGGGCAACACACAGCGCGAACGCCCGCCCCATCGCCACTGTGATGCATGACTTCTTGGAATGCAGCACACTTCTAGAGCTCAACATCACTCGCGCTAAACTGAAACAGGCAGAAGCCTCGCAACTCCATATTGTCGCGTAGTGGTGATGAGGTCGACGACACAAATGAAGGGGTCGATGATTGCACCAAAGAAACCTTTATTTGGGCTGACTTGCGCCCGCAAAAGAACTAAGCAACTCGGCGGCGGCGATAGCAACAAACGCGCTCGTCTGTCGTCGAACAAAGAAAGCCCGTCACACTCGGCAACGCTCAATTTAAGGTTGCACAGAACAATCTAGATAACGTCGCAGACAGCTACCAGCACCATAGAGAAACGTAGTTAGGTAAAGAGCGGACACTCGAGCCTTTTCGCGGCCGAGCAAGTAAGGGTCTGACAACCCGCGAGGCGGCGTAGCGATGTTCGCTTCCACTCCGCATCAAAGGTAGATAGCTTATCATACGTACACCGGCTTGCATCAAAGCGTATGCTTTCTTTGCTCTTTCCATATAAACGTTGATCAAGGCGGATATCTACCTTGCGTTGATGCTGAGCCGGTCATGTGCCGCCGCCGGTTACGCCCACCTCACCGTGCTTTTCAATGCGGCGCCTTGTTTGGCCGGTAACTAGTTTCCTTTTGCCTGCAGAAATTATTTTGCTGTTTTTGATCTAAGAACGCTAATAAGTCGTTTGTGGCGCAACGCGGACGTATTTTGCACGTGTAACATAGAATAGGAGATGTGACGCACTTTTAGTGTGCAGTTAGTGTATGTTTTTGGGTCGTGTTTTTCTGAAGAACTTGTGCATTCCTTCGACTGCGTAATTTTCTAACGCAGCTTTAAGACAAAGAATTTTTCGGTGGCTCAGATGTGTCTAACACAAAATTTTATTCGGCAGTACAAGAAGTGTGTATTGTGCATTTGGGATCGTTTTGTGAATGGTGTTTACTTCGCTGTGTGTGCAAAATGAATGGGCTTTTGCCGCTTCGTAAGCACCATGTTTACATGCCGAATTTCTTGTCATGGATAAAGCATTCTCGTTGGGGTATAAAAAGCGCTGCTGCCTGTTCCTGGCTTACATTTTGACGACACCTACTGCTATTAGTCGCTAACAGTGGATTCCCTGTAATACCTTTGCCATACGGGCAGATGGCAATTTTGTCCGCGATCATGAGTATAATCATAGCATTGGGTTACTATTATGCATTCGGTGTGGTGTGATGATACAACTTTAATGGCAGAAAGTGAAGTGGAGCTCAAGAAACTTCTGATGCGCGTACAAGAAGAAAGTGACAAGTTTGGGCTTAAACTGAACATTAAAAAGACAAAGATCATGGCGTCTTGCCCTATCAAGTCCTGGAGCATCAAGCGACAAGAAGTGGAAGCTGTGACAGATTTTCTCTTCTTGGGCTCGAAGATTACCTCGGAAGGAAACTGCAGCCATGAAATTAGGAGACGCCTGCTTCTGGGAAAGAGAGCAATGGTTAGCCTTGACCGCCTAGTAAAGAGCAGAGACATTAGTCTGCCAACCAAGATCCGCATAACTGGTGCTATGGACTTTTCAGTTGTGATGTATGGATGCGAGAGTTGGACTGTGAAAAAGGCTGACCGCCGAAGAATTGACGCGTTTGAATTGTGGTGCTGGCGAAGACTCTTGAGAGTTCCTTGGACTGCCAGAAGATCAAATCAGTCGATATTGTCGACCATGAACCCTGACTGCTCATTGGAGGGTCAAATTTTAAAGTTAAAGCTCAGCTACTTTGGTCATCTGATGAGAAGAGAGGAGTCGCTGGATAAAGATTTGATGTTGGGAAAGGTTGAGGGTTGCCGGAGAAGGGGTAGGCAGCGAACGCGATGGTTAGATGGCATTCTCGAGGCACTGCAGATGAAGTTATGTGATGTTAGGAAGATAGTGAGAGACCGGAAAGCGTGGCGTGACGTGGTCCATAGGGTCACGAAGAGTCGGACACGACTGAACGCCTGAACTGAACTGAACTGTGGTGTGTTAAAATTTCTGAACAGACTACTGATCTAGGCTGATTTATTGAAATTCCGCGCGGGCTCTGCCTGAATTTTTCCCTCCTTACTTGTGTCTACCAGTTCACAAATCCTTTCCTGTTGTTTTCACGGTTGATGTTTTAGAGAAAAGACACACAGCCGGTATGCGAAATTTCTTCATCGTGACACTTTTCCGCGTGCTTGACCATACGTTCAATATTGTTGCGCTTTGTATTATGATATATTTTATAACGTGTGTGATTCAGTATTCTTTCTGTGCCATTCAATATGTAAAAAAGAAAATAAACTTTTTTGTATAGAACCATTGCCTCCTTGTGTGCCACTGAAAAAAGCGGCTCAATAACGGCAAAAAATTACAATAACAACTGCTCTTATCGCATTATTCTAACCTGCATGAAATAAGTCAGCCACGCTTATGTTCTCCGAGAACTTTGCCGGTATTTCCAGTAAAAAGATTGCGATGCACAACTTTAATACGTCCGTATGCACGGCATCGTTAAAACACTTGCGCGCTACTCTAGACGATGTAGTTTAATATTTTAATGCTGAAGGTAAGTCAGAATTGAAAGCATTCTATCAAAAACGGAACAGAAACAGAGCAAATCACGTGCCGAAAATCTCGGAGGACGAAATTAGCGGTCTGACCAGCCGCTCGGGGCGCTGGCGCTGCTCGGCCGCAGGACCCTATGGAAGTGTCCGCTCTTTACGTATATGTTTCTCTATGCCAGCACGGGCTGGAACATTGTGGAAAGACACCCGAGTGGCCGGAACCTTCGAGACAGACCTCGGTGCATCTTGCGCTACAACAAAACTGATAAAGGTGTGACTCGCGACATCGAGCATTAACAAACAAAGATTACGGAACTGATACGCGGTCCAGAATCAGTGATAAGCCTGTATGCCGGCGGCTGTTAAAAAACAACAAATACTGTTTTGAAGGTTTCGCGGCATTACTCCCCCCTTAAAAAAACATCGCCTCGATGTTCCAAAACAAACAAACTTAAACATAAACACTGCAAAGTTTAAACACCACAGATTCTTTGACGCGCGTAATATGGCTTCAGTCGTACAACATGTACAATTTCTGGGCGTGCGCGTCGCCGTTGTAATGCTGACGTTCCGTCGGGAATGACTTCATAGTCCAGTGGTCCGACGCGGCGAAGGATTTTGTATGGCCCAAAGTATCGACGCAACAACTTTTCACTTAATCCGTGACGGCGAATTGGTGTCCAAACCCACACTTGGTCTCCTGGATTGTACTCTACGTGGCGTCGTCGTAAATTGTATCGTCGGCTGTCGGTGCGCTGTTGGTCTTTAATACGCAGCCGTGCGAGTCGTCGGGCTTCCTCTGCACGCTGCAGGTAGGCGGCGACGTCAAGGTTGTGTTCGCTGGTTACGTGCGGCAGCATTGCATCGAGCGTCATCGTGGGCTCCCTGCCGTACACCAGCTTAAACGGGGTCGCTCTGGTCGTCTCCTGGACTGCCGTGTTATACGCGAAGATCACGTACGGCAAGATGGCGTCCCAGGTCTTGTGTTCAGCGTCGACGTATATAGCGATCATGTCCGCGATCGTTTTGTTCAGGCCATTGGCCTGGGGATAATACGCAGTTGTTCGTAGATGGCTTGTGTGACTGTATTCCAAGATGGCTTGCGTCAACTCTGCCGTAAACGCCGTTCCCCTGTCCGTGATGAGCACTTCTGGGGCGCCGTGTCGCAAGAGAATTTGTTCGACAAAAAATTTGGCGACTTCTGCCGCGGTACCATTTCGTAGAGCTCTTGCTTCGGCGTAACGGGTAAGGTAGTCAGTGGCCACAATGATCCACTTGTTACCCATAGACGAAGATGAAAAGGTGCCTAGGAGATCCATCCCAATTTGTTGAAAGGGCAGGTCTGGGGGCGGAGTCGGGTTTAGTAGTCCTGCTGGTCTGATCGGCGGCGTCTTGCATCGTTGGCACTTACGACACGTCTTCACGTAGTGAGCAACTTCGGCAGGCAGTCGCGGCCAGTAATACTTCTCCTGGATTCGACGCAACGCGCGCGCAAATCCGAGGTGGCCTGCATTGGGCTCATCGTGAATCGCCTGCAGAATTTCTTGCCGAGAGGTATTAGGCACTACGAGAAGCTGCGCGGTCTTGTTGGGTGCGAAGTTCTTCTTCACGAGAAGGCCATTGCTTAACGTGAATGATGGTAAATGTCGCCTGAACACACCAGGAGGGGAAGCGGTCTTTCCTTCCAAGTAATCGGCTAGCGCTTTCAGCTCAGGGTCTGATCGCTGTTGTTCTGCGAAACTGCTGGCGCTTACCGGTCCCAAAAAGGCGTCGTCGTCATCGTCCTTCGGGGGGGCATCGACGGGAGCGCGGGATAAGCAGTCTACGTCGGAATGCTCCCGGCCCGACTTATAGACTACAGTCATGTCAAATTCTTGAAGTCGTAGGCTCCATCTGGGAAGGCGGCCGGAAGGATCTTTCCGATTAGCCAGCCAGCAGAGCGCGTGATGGTCGCTTACCACCTTGAATGGTCGGCCGTATAGGTATGGACGAAACTTAGAAGTAGCCCAGATGATCGCAAGGCACTACTTCTCGGTCGTCGAGTAATTGACTTCGGCTTTTGTGAGGGACCTGCTAGCGTAGGCGATTACTTTCTCCTGTCCGGCACTCTTCTCGTCGAGAACGGCTCCTAGGCCCACATTGCTCGGCGTCGGTGTGACTTTCGGTCTCGGCGTTTTCATCAACGTGGCCAAGTACAGGAGGGCATTGCAGGCGGCGCTTAAGTTCGTCGAAGGCTTCTCCTTGCGGCGCTTCCCATTTAAAAGGTACGTCAGCCTTTGTAAGCTGCGTCAACGGTTCGGCGATCCGCGAAAAGTTTTTGACAAATCGGCGATAATAAGCGCACAGCCGAAGGAATCGCCGCAAAGCTTTCTTGTCGGCAGGCGGTGGGAATTGTGCGATTGCAGTGCGATTGCAGCTGTTTTCTCCTGGTCTGGGAGAATACCGTCCTTGCTAACGACGTGACCTAGGAACCGAGGTTTTGCGGGGAAGCGGGTAGATATCCTTCTTCGTTATGCTATTCAAGCGGCGGTAATCAACGCAGAGCGATGTGTGCCGTCTTCACCAAAACGACTGGTGCCGCCAAGGGGCTGTTCGATGGCCTGGCGTTCTCGCTGCGATAAACGATGAGGGCTTTGGCGCAGAGGTCGGGCGTGTTCGTCCGTTATTATGCGGTGCTTGGCCAGGGGTGTTTGTCGTACCTTCGATGACGATGAGAAGCACTCCCCGTAGCTTCGAAGCAGTCTGAGAATCTGGTCTTTCCTGTTGTGGGTCAATGCCGGGTTGATGTCAAATGTGGGCTGACAGAATAGGTCCGCTGCGTCTTCCAGCGTTTGGTCGTGGAGGGCGAATACATCTTTGAGGTCCGCTTATTCTTCGAGAAAAGCAATCGTCGTGCCCTTGTTGAGATGCCGGTATTCTTCGGTGAAGTTTGTTACCATAACCTGAGCTTGACCTCTCCTGAATTTCGTGATGCCTCTTGCGATGCCGACACCTCGTTCTAAGAGCAATTGGATATTTCCTTCGACGATGCCTTCAGCGGTTTCGATGTTTGCGCTACCTACGCAGACTGCGATGCTTGATCGGGGCGGGACGGTCAATTCTTCATCGAGGACGTTTAGAGCGATGTGTTGCATTGACGTCGTCGTAGCAGGAATGGCTTTGTCTGCAGAGAGCTTGATGAGCTTGGATCGCAGGTCGATGATAGCCCTATGTTCATTTAAGAAGTCCATGCCTAAAATCACGTCGCGGGAGCACTGCTGCAAGACCACAAAGCTGGTGGGGTAAGTACGCCCATTCACGGTTATTCTTGCAGTACATCGTCCCGATGGAGTAATCAGGTTGCCACCTCCGGTGCGAATCAGAGGGCCATCCCAAGCAGTTGTAACTTTCCTGAGATGGGAGGCTAACGGTCCACTGATGACTGAATAGTCAGCTCCGGTGTCTACAAGGGCAGTGACTCTGCGACCATCTCGGCTCCGTCGTTTCTTCAGGTCATGGCCGGGGCATACCTTTGTTACTTCGCTGGGCGGCGGTGTCTGTTTGCACTCTTGTCGTGTTGTCGTCTATGTCGTCGTGTGGAGCGGCGATGAAATGGTTGCGTCGTCGTTAGTGGTCGTCGGCGGCGGAGGATCTTCGTCTTTTCGCCGTTGAGAAACCTCACCTCCAAAGGTTGCTGCCTTTAGTTTCCCCTACGGGGGCTAGGAGACCGTCCTTGCACGTAACCGCGGCCCGGCGACGCAAATCTGGCATTGTGCGGTGATGGGGAGCGTGACAGACGCCTTGGCGACGAGTGCTCTCCGCTGCGCAGGAAGTCGTTGATTTCCTGTGGTCGTTCGCCAGGACGGGGTCGTGGGGCGTCGACAGCGAAACCATGGAGGCCGATCCGCCTGTACGGGCAGTGACGGAGAATATGTCCTGCCTCACCACAATGAAAGCAGAGCGGTCGGTTGTTTGCTGTCCTCCAGGCGTCGCACTTTCTGGGGCTTGGGGGTCGTTGGTAGGCTAGGCGGGCGGGGACCAAGGGGCGGTTTTCAGAAGCAGGATGGTAGCGACGAGGGCTTGGGAAGTCGCGTGGGCTTGGGAGGTCGCGTCGGGGTGTAGGACGACATAATGCAGCTGCATAGTCCATCGCTGCTGATTCATGCACTGGAGCCGTCGGAGTCGTCGCTTTAGGAACGCCCAGTGCCTGCTGAACTTCTTCACGGAAGACGTCCGCGAGCGTCGCCACCTGGGGTTGTTGCGATTATGGCAGCATTCGGCGGAGCCCCTCTCGCACGATCTCCCGGATGAGGTCCCGAAGGTTCTCTCCGCTTGCAGATGCGCTGGGGTAGTTGCATGAGTAGTCTGGTTGAAGTGGTCGCTCGTAGTGGCGCATCCGGGTGTCCAACGTCTTCTCGATGGTCGATGCTTCACTTTCAAATTCTTCCACAGTTTTCGGCGGGTTCCGGACAAGCCCCGCAATAAGCGACTCTTTAACTCCTCGCATTAGGAATTTCACTCTCTCACCTTCGGTCATGTTAGGGTCGGAGCGGCGAAACAGGCGTTTCATCTCCTCTACGTAGGCCAGAACGGGCTCGTTTGGTAGTTGAATTCCTGATTGGAGGAGGGCCTGAGCTCTTTCTTTTTGGACAGAACTTTTAAAGGCCATCAAGAACTGTGCTTTGAATATCTCCCAATCCTTGAAAGAAGTCTCGTGATTTTCAAACCAAATTCGCGCATGTCCTTGAAGAACAAAGTAGACCTGCCTGAGTTTCGCAGCGTCGTTCCAGCCGTTGTAATCTGCAACACGGTCGAAAAGGTCCATCCAATCTCCCGCATTTTCATCCGGTAGTCCATGGAAGCAGGGGGGCTCACGGGGTTGGATGAAAACAACCGGTGCTGTAGGCTGGGTCATTGTCAACGTCGATGCCTTCCGAGATGGAATGGGGTCAGGCAGCAGACCGTGTTCGGGTTGTAGGCCTTGAAGTCGGCGGCTGGCTCGGTGACCTGTAGGCTGGTCTTCCAGGGCGACAGGAACACGGCTTGTGTCTTCGCTCGAAGGATCAAAGGCAGCACCTCCACCAGATGTCACGTAGTGGTGACGAGGTCGACGACACAAATGAAGGGGTCGTTGATTGCACTAAAGAAACCTTTATTTGGGCTGACTTCTGCCCGGAAAAGAACTAAGCAACTCGGCGGCGGCGATAGCAACAAACGCGCTCGTCGGTCGTCGAACAAAGAAAGCCCGTCACACTCGGCAACGCTCAATTTAAAGGCTGCACAGAACAATCTAGCTAATCTCGCAGACAGCTACCAGCACGGGCTGGAACATTGTGGAAAGACACCCGAGTGGCCGGAACCTTCGAGACAGATCTCGGTGCATCTTGTGTTACAACAAAACTGATAAAGCTGTGACTCGCGACATTGAGAATTAAGAAAGATTACGGAACTTTTACGCGGTCCAGAGTCAGAGTGATAAGCCTGTATGCCGGCGGCTGTTAAAAAACAACAAATACAGTTTTGAAGGTTTCGCGGCAATATTCAGTACACAATGGCAAACCACAATGGAACATATGCACAAAATTAAGGACCCCCTCCCGCCGGTGCCATACACCCAAGGCTATGGAGCTGATGCCACAAATCGCCACAATGCTTCAGCATTGGCATTGAGTGATCCCGCTTTATGAACAATCACCAAATTAAATCTCTGCAGTGCCAGTGCCCCACGCATTCGGCGGGCGCTCTGATGGGAAGTCAGAGTGAGAAATGTTTAATGGATTGTGATCAGTGTTTACAGTAATTTTGGTTCCAAACAACCACGTCTCCATACGCTGGAGAGCCCAGGTGATCGCATAGGCCTCACGCTCAATTGTGGCCCAGCGATGCTGAGTCGGGCTCAGCTTTTTGCTAAGGCCACTGGACGCTCTCGACCTTCGGCGTCGATCAGCAACCGGCAGGCGCCTACGGCGAACTCCGAAACGTCTGTAGCGAGCACATATTCCTTCTCTGATTCAGGGCCAAATAATACAGGTGCCTCCGCAAGACACTGTCTGGCCTGCTCAAACTCTCGATTCGCCTCTTCTGTCCAGGGTATTACGCTAGGCACTCTACGGTTTGTAATATATGTAGGGGCAAGACCACCGTGGAATAACCCGGTACATAATCCCGGTAGTAATTGTCCAACCCCAGGAAACTCCGCAACTCTCTTTTAGTGGTCGGTTTGGGGCGCTCTTGTAGGGCAACCACTCGTTGAGGATCAGGAGCATGTTTACCAGAGTCTACAATGTGTCTCAAGTACTTCACCTCATGCTGCGCAAACCTGCATTTTGCCGCGTTTGCCGTGAACCCTGCAGAGGAAATAGCCAACAGCACTTTCGACAGGTGCTCCAGGTGATCCTCCCATGTCTTTGAATGTACCTCCACATCACCGATGTACGCGCACGCGTATTCCTGATGGGGCGTGAGAATCTCGTTCATGATTCGTTGGAAAGTCGCAGCCGAATTCTTGAGACCGTACGGCATCACTCTCTACGCATATTGCCCCCGGTGAGTCACGAACGTCGTGTAGTCTTGCGCAACCGGATCGAGCGGTATTTGCCAGTAACCTCGCAGCATGTCAATCACTGATATGTAGTTTGACCCGGCCACAATTGATACAACTCAGCGCATCCTGCTCGGTCACTGAGTTTAATCGGCGATAATCAACGCACAGTCGCACGCCGCCGTCCCTTTTCGCAACGCACACGATCGGATGTGCAAACCCGCTCTCAGTTGGATAGATCAGACTCCATTCCGTTAACTCCCTGACCTGTCTCTCAGCCTCATCTCGAAGCGTCAAAGGGACGCGGTATGCATGAGCCCGCTTCAGCTCATCACCGTCTTTCAGACGAATCCTGTGCATTCCCACTGTGCATCTCCCAGGCGTTTCAGAGAATGTGTCGCTATGCTGCTCCGCGAGCGTCCGGAGCTCACTCTTCTGCTCCTGACTGAGGTGATCGACTGCGAGCGCAACCCGCGAACGGGCGAAAGCTGGCAATGACTGGATTTCACCGAATGCCTCGTCCTCCTCGAAAATGAAGCCCACTGCGTTCATCAGTGTTACAAACGGTCGGAGTGTATTTGCATGGATACTCCTCCTAGACCCATCCTCAGTTTGCACGAGATAACTATGAGGTCTCTCTTTACGTACGACACTTGCGGGTCCTACCCCCTTCGCTGCGATTTTGCCAGCGTTGTCTGATCCCTGAATGAGAACTGTTTCGCCCTCCTGGAAATGCTTTTGCTTGGCCCTTCTGTTGTAATTTGTTGCGTACCTTGTCTGCGTCATGTGGGCTGTTACGGTGGCTCGTTCGTTTGCCGCCGCCAATTTATCCCTTAACCCGCGAAGATACTGCTCCCCAGGAGTGTTGAGGCCATCCAGTACTGCTCACTCTGCTGACCAGGTCTTCTGAAGGATAGTTAGCGGTCCGATAGGTACACGGCCATACATCATTTCAGATGGAATCTCTCCCGTTGTAGCTTCTCGATATGCCCAAAGCAGGAAAGGCACGTGCCAATCCCAGTCACCACCATGGTTCTGAATTACATCAAACAATATGCTCTTGAACTTGCCGTTAATGCCATTATTTTGTGGGTGTTCCGGCGTCAAGAATCACGGTGTCGCCCCCCTTCTCGCTAGGAACTCCTGCTTGAGGCATGCCATGAAATAGGCCCTTTGATCGGAATACACTGTTTCCGACACCCCCCTTCGCGAAAAGATGTCGAGCAGGGCGTCGCAGGTCGTATTTGCAGTGAGCGAACGCAAACACACCACCTCAGGCCATCGGGTGCAGAGATCGATTACGCATAGCGCATACCGATGGCCCCGTGCAGAAGGCGGTTCGATTGGTCCAATACAGTCAATATTAATGACCTGGAATAGCGTGTCAGGCCGAGTAATTGGCACGATTGGTACTCTGTCACTTGTCACACGGGATTTCATCTGACATCCTTTGCAGCTTTGGCAGTAACGTTTTATGTCCACAGTATACCGGGCCAGTAAAAGGCACCCTTAACCCTCTTAAGAGTCTTCCGCTAGCCTAGGTGACCAGCCCACTCAGAGTCATGGACAAGCCTCATCACCTCCGCACGGCGCGACTTTGGCAGTACAAGCTGCAAACAAGGCCGACCCATGATCTCAACCTTGCGATAAAGTAAACCGTCCTTCTCCACCATTCCATGGCTACCCACTCCGGCTCCCATGCATCCTTCAGCGTAGAATCGTCCATTTGCGTGCGGCGAAATGCCTCATGTTCAGTACCACCTGCGCGCTCACCGTCTCCCATCTCGTCGCTGTCACTGCGCGGTCCACTGGTCGTAGTGACAGCCGCGGTCACCGCCGCATCTCCGCGCACTTCATCCTCGCTTCCGCTCTCTAACGCTGCATCAGCAACTGTCACCGCAGGTGTCTCTTCCAGCAACAGTACGTGCGTGTCCGGCATGATAAGTGCATTTATCCCTGGGCCAATTTATCTGTCGCGGCACAAAGAATTTCGGTGCCAGCCGTAGCTGCACCGACGTACTAGGCGTACCCAATAGCTTCAAGGGCACATACACCAACTCTGCCAGCACTTGCTCCCCAAATGCACCAGTTAATTTTATTTTTGAGCCTGTATGTGGTCCATGGTCTCCTAGAATGGATCGTCTGATTACACTAATCTCTGATCCTGAATCCAAGTGCCTCACAAATTCGACCTTCCCGCTACCTACCATGACCATATTGAGGGCGCGGAACGGGCGTTCCCCAACGTTTACGTTTTCATTTCCGGAGTTAGCCCCCGAAAAATGAGCGACTAAGCCTCCCTCATCTGTTGTCGTTTGCACGCCTGTGCTGACCGCCGTTTCGGACACTCGCGGGCTAGATGATCAGGGAGGCCACATTCGTAGCATTGCCTACGTGCCCTCGCATATGGAGCCGATCGTCCGGCATCCTCATAGTGCGTCCTAGCCGAGTCAGTTGTTTTTCTCTCTCTCCTTACCGGGCTCGCTGTACCAGCCACTCTCCACCAGCCACTTACTCTCCTGTGCTCGTATTAGGGATTTTAGCGATCTGGCTTTCATCAAATTGTTCCGCTAGGTTGGCCACCTCATCCGGGTGCATTCCCTTCCCTGTAGTCTCATTTTGAACCACAAAGGCCCGGGCGTCGGGACTTAACATCTTCAATTTGTCTACCAGTACGAGCTCTTGCAGCGGTTCCAGGGAAGTAACTTATAACTGTTGCAATAATAGGCAAAATAATTTTGCAGTCCCGTCGCTAACTGGTCCCATGATTCATTTGAACCCTTTTTTTTAGTAGTTAAATGCGGCCTGTATTCAGCTGACGACAGCCTGAGCCCTTTCAGAATCGCTTCTTGAGCGCTGCGTAATCCCTGCACTTCTCCGCCGAGAGCCGACCGAGCAGTCTCCTAGCCTTTTCGTTCAGTCTGGGCAATAATAAGCCCGCTCTCCATACATTTCGGACGCTGTAGGCATCCAGCGTTGCTTCAATATTGTAGCGTGTGCAACAGCAGCCGCTATGCGGCTGCTAATCGAGAGTCTCGTGCGCACACTCGAAGAAGTGGCCCCGTGGCGTTCGAGAAGAAGCTGAAGTCGGCTGCTGTCACTCGGTGCTCTGGACCTGCTCTCCTGTGCCTGCTAGGTCAACCCCCTATTAAAAACCACCCTTCTGGTTACGGGCCTAAACGGCTACGTGACACTGGTAGAGGTGAGGCCTTGAACTACATGTCTCGGGCCTCTCGCAGCCGCTCATCGAGTCCCAACCGGCTTCCGCTCGTGTCTACACCCGTTCATCGCTGCAGCCGTCGCCTCCAGGGTCTGGTGCCGGAATTCGCTTCTCTACCTTAACCGACGC
The DNA here is from genome assembly GCF_055883805.1 of Amblyomma maculatum. Taxonomy (NCBI): domain Eukaryota; kingdom Metazoa; phylum Arthropoda; class Arachnida; order Ixodida; family Ixodidae; genus Amblyomma; species Amblyomma maculatum. Next base: position 12,634,997 of record NC_139346.1, on the reverse strand, counting down.
CAGCTGACCAGCAGTTCGAGACTTCTGCAATGGCCCAGGCAAGTCAGCATCAGTTGCTGCTTCAGAAGCCTCGTACGCCCCCAGTTTCCATGGCGGTACTCTGGGAAGATGTCGACGACTGGATCGTTCAGTTAGAGCGAGTGGCGCAATTCAATCAGTGGAGCCTGGCTCAGAAGCTGCGCAATGCATATTTCGTGCTTGAGGACTGCTAAAACGTGGTATGAGAATAGGGCGGCCAGTCTTCAAAACTGGTATTCCTTTCGCCAGCAGCTGCGGGAAGCCTTTGCCAGCCACGACTGCCGTGATCGCGCACGCCGCCTCCTGGAAGCTCGTGTGCAACTACCTAACGAAAGCGTGGTCATGTTCGCTGAGGACGTGATCCGTCTTTGCCGACGGCGGATCCCGACATGACGGAATCAGCGAAGTAGCGCCACCTGATGCAGGGCGTAAAACCAACCCCTCTTCGCTGGTCTGGTTCGCAGACCACCTCAAACCGTCGCGGACTTCATCAATGAAGCTACCCTCATTGAGCGAGCCCTGCAGCAACAATACCGGCGCACGGAGTCTGCCTGTGGTCAGCCCTTCAGCAGTGTGGCCATATTGAACGGGTCCACTGCGTGAGCTGATCCGCGAGGTAGTTCGCGAGGAGCTCCTCAAGTTCAACCTTGGATCGCCTAACCCAACTACCGCGCCTGTCACCGAAGCCGTGGTTGAAGAAATCCTTCAAACATTTTCACCGCCTGAGTCACTGTCGGAGCCACGTTCTATGAACTACGCAGCGGCTCTTCGTCGGCCTGCAGTGCTTCCTGCGCAACAGCTTCGTTTCGAAGCACAGCCGCCGCCCACTCTGCAGCCACCGTTCTACCAACCGTCCTCCCAGCCGCCATTCCAGCAGAGCCTCATCATGCAGCCGTCCGCTCCTCAGCCACTATTCTACCAGCCTCCCTACCAGCCGCCATCCCAGCAGAGCCCCGTCATGCAGCAACCTGTTCGGAAGGCAGACGTCTGGAGCAGTCCTCGCCAACGGCCGCTGTGCTACCACTGCGGAGAACCCGGCCACTTGTACCGCCGTTGTCCATACCGTGAACTTTGTCTTCGGGGTTTTGCTCGTGATTACCCGCGTTCCCAGGTCGGCGAACGCCCTCAAGAAATCGAAGAATATTGTCACGGACAACAGGGCTAGACTTGACTAAAACGACGGGACGAAGCTGTACCAGCAGGCAAAGTTCGGCGACAGCACGCGAGAGTCAACTTCAGTGTCCTCTTCTTCCAGGCACAGCAAGAACATGGGGACACCAGGTGGCATTACTCCCCCTCTTAAAAAAAGAAATAAGGGACGGAGCGCGAGCGATGGCCAATGTAAGCGAAAAGAAAGATCAGCACATGGACAGCATAGATAACGGAGGCGGGGTAAGGTGTCCTATGCGACAACGAAACAAGCGCATAGCGCACTGCCGCGTGAAATAGGGCTTCATGCGGACAACGTGCACGACCTCGGAGCGTGGTTGCCGACGTGAGGGCTGCACAGTACCCACTGGAATAACTTCTTAAGTCACTTCCGTGACTCGGCGCAGAACTTCGTAAGGTCCGAAGTAACGGGAAATCAGTTTATCACACAAGCCGGGCCGATGTACCGGGGTCCACACCCAAACTTTCTCTCCAGGATGGTATGCGACGTCTCGATGACGGAGGTTGTAGTGACGCGTATTCTTGCTCTGCTTTTGCTGAATGTGAATGCGGGCACGTTGACGTGCTTCCTCAGCGCGCTGAGCAAACTGCTCGACGTCTGGCGTGAGTGGATGATCATCTGTGCAGCTCGGAAGCATGGCATCCAACATCGTCTGAACGTCACGTCCGTAGACTAGGCGAAATGGTGTAAAACGTGTCGTCTCTTGGGTGGCTGTGCTGTAGGCATATGTGATGTAGGGGAGAATTTCATCCCAGGTTTAGTGCTGCGAGTCTATGTACATTGCGATCATGTCGGCGATGGTTTTGTTGTGTCTCTCCGTGAGGCCATTCGTCTGTGGGTGATATGCAGTAGTTTTTCGGTGGCTGGTATCACTAACCTCGAGCACGTCGTGCATGAGCTGTGCCGTAAACGCGGTGCCTCAATCCGTTACGACTAGGGACGGTGCACCATGACGCAATACGATTTGCTGCATAAAGAATTGGGCGATTTCAATTGATGTGCCCCGCTTCACTGCCTTGGTTTCCGCATAACGTGTGAGATAGTCGGTCGCGACTATAATCCATTTGTTACCCATCGATGACAGCGGAAAAGGCCCAGTAGGTCGATGCCGACTTGGTCAAACGGCGTGCGAGGTGGAATAATAGGTTGGAGCAAACCCGCGGGCTTGAGAGGAGGCACCTTTCGACGTTGACACTCGCGGCAGCCTCTGGCGTAGCGGTGGACGGTGTCAGAAAGTTTAGGCCAATAAGGCTTGACGAACTCGAGCGAGCGTGCGTGCAAAACCCAAGTGGCCGGAGGTGGGCTCATCGTGTCAAGCAAAAAGGATATCGTCGCGAAGGTCGGCCGGCACGACAAGGAGGTGCGCTCGATCAACAGTGCTGGAGTTTTTCTTAAATAAAACACCATTCCGAAGACAGAATGCAGACAGGTGCCTTCCGAACTGGCGGGGGATGTCAGCAGCGCGACCCTCCAGGTGGTCAATGACAGGTCGAAGTTCTGGGTCAGCTCGCTGTCGGGTCATGTCTGAGGCATCCACTAGTCCAAGAAAACCTCTGTCATCCGTGACGTTATCGACAAATCCGACGAGTGCCCGGGAGAGCGCGTCAGCATTTTCGTGCTTCTGACCAGATTTGTACACAATGGAGTAACCAAATTCTTGGAGCCGAAGGCTCCGTCGTGTTAGGCGCCCCGATAGGTCACGGAGATTGGCCAGCCAACACAAAGAACGGTGGTCAGTAACGGCTTTAAACGCACGGCCATAGAGGTAAGGCCTAAATTTCATGGTTGCCCACAGAACCGCGAGGCATTCCTTTTCCGTAGTGGAATAATTTGTTTCAGCGCGGGAGAGCGTGCGGCTGGCATACGCAATGACCCTTTCCACGCCAGCTTGGTGTTGTACGAGTACAGCGCCAAGGCCGATGTTGCTGGCGTCGGTGTGGACTTCGGTAGCAGCAGACGCTGCTACCGAGAGCGCCCATCTCGGCTGCTGGAGGTGGTTAGTTCGAAACCCACCGCCGGACACCCACCAGTAAAAATGGGTACAAGCATCCCCCGGCCTGGTGCTCGGCTTTTACAGGGGTGTGCGTTTGGGAGAAGCTCCGTAAACCCCGCTGCACGCCCCTCCTCCGCAGGGGGCCCAAACCCAGCGGTGGCCTTGTGGTAGAGCATCCGCGTCGCATTCGGGAGGTACCGGGTTCGATCTCTGGTGCCGGCGGTTACCAACCTGTTTTTAAATGAGTACAAGCTTTCCCCCGGCCTGGTGCTCGGCTCTTCTGGGGAGAAATGCTTGGGAAAAGGGGTCACGGCCCAAATAGTTGCGCCGATGTGGCAGTGATTTGTTCCGCCATCGGACAACAGTAAGTCCGCCTTGCGCGGCAACAGCCCATTATGTGGCCTTTTTTTGTTTTTTTTTGTTCGAAACTAAGCACCTGAGGGAGCACAACAACATGGTTAGCATAGCCTCTTTGAAACGCACACCCCTGAAAGAGCCGGGCGCCAGGCCGGGGGACGCTTGTACCCAATTTTATCGGTGGCTGTCCGGAGGAGCGTTTCGAACTGACTACCTCCCGCAGCCGAGACGGGCGCCCAAACCCGCCCAATCAAAGTGCGCAAGAACAGGGGTAGTTTGCAGTCGTCTGCGCAGCTTCGCAAAAGCCTCCTGTTGCTCGGCGGCCCACACGAACTGTGTATCATCCCGCGTGAGGCGGGTCAGGGGTGCGGCTATCTTGGAAATGTCGGCGATGAAGCGGCGGTAGTACGCACACGAACCCAGCAAACGTTTTATAACTCCTCTTCGTGGCAGGAGCGGGAAGTTTGGCGACAGCGGCAGTTTTGTCGAGGTCTGGCCTAACGCCTGCGGCACTCACAAGATGACCGAGAAACTTCAACTCTTTGTAGCCAAAGTGGCACTTCTCGGGCCTGAGCGTCAAGTCAGCTTACCGGAGGGCATCTAATACTGCGCGAAGGCGTTCGAGGTGTTCTCGAAAGGTTTCAGAGAACACGACAACGTCGTCGAGATAAACTAAACAGATTTGCCATTTGAAGCCGGCGAGAACGGTGTCCATCATGCGCTGAAAAGTAGCCGGCGCTGAGCATAGACCCAATGGCAGCACTTTAAACTCATACAGTCCATCTGGGGTGACGAAAGCTGTTTTTTCGCGGTCCCGCTCATCGACCTCAATCTGCCAGTACCCGCTCTTCAAGTCAATGGAGAAGAAGTACTGGGCACGGCGAAGCTTGTCGAGCGAATCGTCGATACGGGGCAGCGGGTAGACGTCTTTTTTAGTGATGTCGTTCAACTTTCGATAATTAACACAGAAGCGAAGGGTGCCATCCTTTTTTTTCACCAGCACGACAGGGGACGACCACGGACGGTTGGAGGGTTGGAAGACACCATTACGAAGCATCTCCTGAACCTGTGTCTGAATCGCTTCACGTTCCGTCGTTGAGATGCGGTACGGCTGCTGGCGTATAGGGCGGGCAACGTCGGGAGTAATTATACGGTGCTTCACAAGAGGCGTTTGCCGAAATTTCGATGACGTCGCGAAACAAGCATTGTATTTTAGAAGGAGAGAACGCAGATCGTGCTGATGTGTTTCCGAGAGATCTGTACTAATATCCAGACGATCAAGGGATAGGCGCACATTTTCAACTTCTCCGAACGTAAAACATTCAGAAACGTCCGCTAAGGCTTCGGCGAATGCGATTGCGGTAGCCCGGAAAAGATGGCGGGGTTCGTTCGTGAAGTTAGGCACCAGGAGCTTAGATCGGCCGTTACGCAGATGGATGAGACTCCGCGCCGAGGTGATGCCGTGGGAGAGCAAAAGAGACTGTTTCTATTGTGAAAAACTGCGCCGAAATAAACACACCACAAGACCCAAGAAACGGTATTAAAGCAAAAGAGACTGGTTGGCCTCAGCGACCGCCGTTCCGCCACGTAGTTCGTTGCAGTTAACAGTCACAAAAACACTAGAACATGGCGGAATAGAAACGCTCTCGGCAGAAATTCGAAGAGGGGCACGGCTTTGGCGGTCTGCGGATTCAGTATCATCAGCTTTCTCGGTCAAAAAGTCACGGTACGCTTCCGGAGATCGATAATGACCCCATACTCCCGGAGAAAATCGACACCAAGGATACAGTCGTGGGAGCAGTCAGGTATCACAAGGCAGCTGACAACAAACGTGGAGTTGCGAATTTGGACTCTCGCCGTGCACTGACCGCTCGGAGTTACGACATGTCCGCCAGCGTTTCGAATCTGCGTGCCAGACTATGGCGTTATCACGTTTTTTAGAAGCGCCGCTAGCTTCCCGCTTAAAATCGTAAAATCAGCACCAGTGTCTACCAATGCGCTAACCTTATAGCCGTCGATGAGCACGGGTATATCTAGCGAGAGTCTATCTTCACGTGTACGAACTGTCGTCGGGGCCGTCAAGTCGCGGTCGCTCACAGGTCGCGTTGTCGGGGGGTCTTCGTCGCACCGATTTCCAGCGGCCTCGCTCCCTGAGGTCGCTGTCTTTAGTTTTCCCGGCTCGGACTAGGCGACGGTCGCTGCGCCATCCCGGAAGAGCTGGGCTGCGAGGATAGTCGGCGTGGAGACGGAGATCGTGACTGTCGTCTAAAAGTTGGCGTCATGCGCTGCTGGGCTACGTAGGCCTCAATATCCCGGGGTCGTTGGCCTAAAGGAGGGCTACGCATGTCGATGGGGAAACCTTTCAGTCCCAGTTGTCGATATGGGCACTGTCGATACAGGTGACCAGCTTCTCCGCAGTGGAAGCGCAGGCGCTGCCGATTTGGGGCACGCCACAGGTCTGCCTTTCGCTGGGGTGGTCGGCGGTTGTCGATGTACGGCTCGGGGTGGGCTGAATAGAGTGAGCCTTGGTCGGGTGGCAGTAATTGTGTGGAATCAGTTGGGGGACGTCGCAAGATGTCCGCATTGGCCGACAGGACTCGGTGGAAAAGGATGGCGGGTTAGCAGATGGTACCGAAGGCTGAAGTGCTTGCTGGAGTTCTTCTCGGACAATACTAGCGACAGAGCCGACCATCGGCTGGGGAGCATCGAAAAGCTTGTGGAGCTCTTCACGCAAAATGGAGCGGATGATGTCGCGAAGAAGATCCGGACTAGCCCCGAAGTCCGAATGCGGCTCCGTGAGCGAAGCGGCGAGTACCGGCCTGTCGTAGGTTGTAGACCGCTGCTGGAGTATCCTTTCCATCGTGACTGCTTCCGAAAGAAACTCGGCAACTGCGTTGGGTGGGTTGTGCACGAGCCCAGCGAACAGTTGTTCCTTAACGCCGTGCATGAGATGGCGCACCTTTTTCTCTTCGGGCATGGCTGGGTCAGATCGTCGGAACAGCCTAGTCATGTCCTCCACGTACATCATTATGGTCTCGTTCGGCATCTGTATGTGAGAGCGTAAGGCCCTTTCCGCTCATTTTCGGCGATCCGCGCTGGTGTAGGTGTCCAGGATGCAGCGGCAGAACTCGCGCCACGATGTTAGGGCGCCTTCGCGATTCTCGTACCAAGTACGAGCACCATCTTCCAGGCTAAAGAAGATGTTCCTGAGCTTTGCGGCGTCGTCCCACTGATTAAATACGGCGACCCGTTCAAACTGGGCGAGCCAGTCTTCGACGTCTTCCGTCTGACAGCCGTGGAAAGCCTTAGGCAGTCGTGCGCTCTGTAGAGTGTAGTACGTTGGAGTTTGCATGACAGGTCGAGGGGCGGCTGCAGTGGTGAATTCCAACGGCCCGTGCTCAGGTGGTAGGCCTACGTTCGTCCGGCTAGCGCGGTGAACAGGAGTGCCGATTGGCACAGGACCTGAATCCTGGGTATGCGGAGGAGTGCGGGACATATACTGGGATCGATACCCTGCGCCGACACCAAAATATGTCACGGACAGCAGGGCTAGACTTGACTAAAACGACGGGACAAAGCTGTACCAGCAGGCAAAGTTCGGCACACAGCACGCGAGAGTCAACTTCAGTGTCCTCTTCTTCAAGGCGCAGCAAGAACATGGGGACACTAGGTGGCAATATCTAGCTACCCGTGCAACCTCTTCGAGCGACAGTACACAGTCTTCTCCCGTGCGCTACTCGTCACCCGGCCGCCTTGAGTTTATTGATGTGCCGAGGAGCCGGTCGCCAAGCCCACACCGGGGAAACTGAAGGCGGCGATCTCAGGGGGCAGGTTGCTGACGAACGGAATCGATGTCCCGAAGACCCTCCCGTGACGACTCAGCCCGATGCTGTGATTACGATGCCTCCGCCGCCTCATGAACCCGAAACTCCCAATCAACCTCAAGCCGATCACGTTGTTAGCGCCGACCTTTCCGTTCTCGTCGACGGACACCCAGTAACCGCCTTGGTAACCGGAGCAGGCTTCTCAATAATAACCAAGAATTTCGCAGATCGGCTCTCCAAGGTGAAAACTGAATGGCTGGGGCCGCAAATTCATACTGCTGGCGGTCACCTTATGACGTCGCTCGGACGATACACTGTCCGAGTAACCATCGCCGATTCAGCCTTTGTAGCTGTTTTTGTTATCCTGCCGCACTGCTGCAAGGACCTCATTCTCGGCATGGACCTTTTACATGAGCATGGCCATTATTAATGTTTCTCGCCGTACTGTCACGTATTCGGAGCCTGCAACGATGACCGCTGACTCCGAACGACGCCACGCACCTTTACGCATCGTTGACGCGGATGTATCCATGCCACCACGTTCGTCTGCTCTTGTCACAGTCAGGCGCGATGACCAGTCCTGTGCTGCCGGCGTTTCCGAACAGACCACAGAGCTTCTGTTCCATCATGGAGTCTGTGTTGCACGCAGTATAGTTCATCTGACTAATGGTCTAGCTCATGTGCTGATTGCAAACTTCGGGAACGAACGGCAACGCATCGCTAAAGGCACCACGGTAGCCTACTTTGAAGGTGTCGCAGAAGCCGCCAACGACTGCTTTGTTCTTGAGACCAACACGTCTGCCAGCCAAACGCCCAAATTCGACTCTGATGTGAATCCCGCTCTATCACCGGCAGAGAAGGACAGACTCCTCGGGCTACTCTTTCAGTTTCAAGACTGCTTCTCATCCGCCTCCGCGGTTAAACAGACGCCCTTGTCCAAGTACCGCATAATAACCGACGACCGCACCCGACCACTCCGACAGAACCTCTACCGAGTGTCACCGAGGGAACGCGAAGTCATTGCTCAATAGATAGACGAGATGTTAAATGATGGTGTCATACAGCCATTGAGGAGTCCTTGGGCTTCGCCTGTTGTCTTCGTTAAGAAGGCAGACGGAAGTTTAAGGTTCTGTATGGACTACTGTAAGCTCAATCAGGTCACAAAAAAAGACGTCTACCCGCTGGCACGCATTGATAACTCATTAGATCGGCTGCGCCACGCGCGCTACTTTTCATCGTTTGATCTTCAGAGCGGTTACTGGCAGATCGAAGTCGATGAACGTGATCGCGAGAAGACAACGTTTATCATGCCCGATGGACTGTATGAATTCAAAGTCCTACCTTTCGTATTGTGCTCCGCTCCAGCGACATTTCAGCGAATGATGGACGCAGTTCTATCTGGTCTTAAATGGCAGATGTGTCTAGCCTACCTGGACGACGTTGTTGTATTTTCACCAACACCACCAACTTCTCTCCGCTGTGCTACAGGCTATCAGATCTGCCGGCCTCACGTTACAACCACAAAAGTGTCACTTTGTTTATGAAGAGCTCCTGTTCTTGGACCACGTCGTCAGCCATTGAGGAGTTAGTCCCGATCCCGCTAAAACAACAGCCGTCACCAAATTCCCTACTCCATGTAACAAGATGACAGTTCGCCGTTTCTTGGGCCTCTGTGCCTATTGCCGCAGGTTTATTGAAAACTTTTCACTCATTGCCGCTCCGTTGACACGTCTCACCCGGGATGAGGTCACTTCCCAGTCGAAAAAAACTACAGAAAATTTTCTGATGTTACGACAGAATTTCTGTGCAGTTTTTGACGGAAAACCTGTTGTGTCAACAGAACATTTTGTACTAACATCAGAAATTTCTCTAGTTACAACAGAAATGTGCTACAGTACTACAGACAACAGAAATATACTACAGAAAGACTACAGAACTACAGAAAAGTACTACAGAACTACAGAAAAATTTGATGGTTACGACAGAACTACAGGATATTTTGTCGTATTTTTGTCACAGTTCTGTAGTTTTTTCGACTGGGTTTCACCTGGACGGACGAACAGCAAAAGGCATTCGACGAGTTACGGCACCGCTTGCAGACAACACCTGTTCTTGCCCATTTCGATGCGAATGCCGAGACTCTGGTCTACACAGATGCCAGCAACGTGGGTCTAGGCGCTGTACTCGTCCAGTGGCAAGACGGTGCCGAGCAAGTTATCGCATTTGCAGTCGGACTTTGTCCCGTGCCGAATCGAACTATTCCACCACCGATGGAGAATGTCTGGCTGTTGTATGGGCGGTGATGAAATTTCGACCCTATCTTTATGGCCGGCACTTTCGGGTTGTGAGTGACCACCATTCTCTGTGCTGGTTAACGAACTTGCGATACCCCTCCGGACGCCTTGCACGATGGAGTTTACGGCTACCGGAGTTCGACATGACCATCGTGTAAAGTCTGGACGTCAGCACAACAACGCCGACTGCTTGTCCCGTTCACCTGTCGAGGCTGCGCGGGAAGACGAAGCACCAGACTTCCTCCTTATCGCGGCCGTCGACGCGCTTACTGTTTCGCAGCAGCAACGTGACGACCCGGCTCTCGCACCACTTATCGATTTTCTGGAAGCGCGCACTACAGAAGTTCCCCGTCTCTTCGCCAGAACGCATTCATCGTTTTGCATGCGAAACAATGTTTTATACAAGATCAACTTCTCTCCGACGGGAAGAGATTACCTCCTCGTCGTACCAGAGTCTCTTCGCGACGAAATCTTACAGGCATGTCATGACGAGCCCACCGCGGGTCACCTGGGGTATGCTCGAACTCTGGCACGAATTAAGAAGAGTTATTACTGGCCAAACCTTGCGGCCGCAGTACGACATTGCGTGACATTACGCCATGATTGCCAGGGACGGAAAACACCGCCTGTAAAACCGGTCGGTTTACTGCAGCCTGTTCAAGTGCCAAGATGCCCATTCGAACAAGTGGGCATGGATCTGCTGGGTCCTTTTCCAACTTCTGATTCGGGAAACAGGTGGATAATTGTCGCTAAAGATTACCTCACGCGTTACGCTGAAACGAAGGCTCTCCAGCGCGAAACAGCAATCGAGGCAGCGAAATTTTTCATCGAACGCATCGTTCTGAGGCACGGCGCCCCGACAGTTATAATAACGGACCGAGGCACTGCTCTCACTGCCAAGTGTGGAAAACCAGTTTCCTCCCCTCTTCGCCGCGACCGACCACAACCACCCCAACGAGCTTCATGGCAGCGCCGGCTGGGAGAGAAGGTAAATACCTCCCCTTGGAGGAAGGAGACCAGCGATGGGTGCGCCACTAAGACGTCTATGCGGGTTCCCGCGAGAAGACGAGAAAAGATTCTGGATCCAGTCGGCAACGAGAGCGGTCGTCTCCCGCCGCCTCTCCCGGCAAATGCCGGGAGATAGCAGGCACGGAGTACGCTGCACACACGGGAGGACCCGTTGTGCACGACCGCCCATTTTCTGGTTCCCAACGGCAAAGCGACCGGTAAACACCGCACGCTCTCGCCGCCTTCCGCGGCAAACGCCGTGGTATGGCTTCGTCCGAAGAATGCGGCGCGCACGGGAGATCCCGGCCGCCATATTCACGGCGCGTTCAAATGTCCGCCGCCGAAATCGCACCCCCATTCCCCAGCCGGTGAGTCAAAAGCCCTTCTTAGTAGCCTTGCCCTTCCAAGGAAAACCTTGTGGATGTATAGCTAGCCGGCATGCTCTGTATTATTTGCAAGTGCAATAAATAGCATTCGAGTATTAACTATGTGTCGTGCCCGTCCTTTGTCCCTTTGTTCCCTCCGCGGGTCGCCAGCGAGGACGTTGGACCTGCGGATTAGGAGCGGGGCGGAAGACCGTCCCCCCTCATATCGCCACAATGGCGCCTCAACGTGGTTCTCTCGTGCAGAAGCACTTGAGCTAGTTAGCCCTCCCTAGAGACAAAGGACGATAGTCAGTTCGCGGCGTGGAGTGCCTGCCCGGACTTTTAGCATTAGGCCTGACCCGACATCGCTATGCTAGCAAGGCTAATATGCTTTTTTGACGGCGAGGTGGGAGGAGTTGCAGCGAGAACAAATGGTCGTGCATGTGTGTATGTGTGTGTGTGTGTGGAGCATTTTTATTCGGGTGTGTGTGTGTTTGTGTGCTGAGACCTTCGAGAGGTGCAGCCACGAGGTCCGTACATGGAGCACGAGACCGAGCCGTCCACGGAGAACAGCACGCCGGAAGCGAGTGAGTGCCTCAGCCGGGACGGTGGCCCTACTTTTCTTGTATATAGTTGTAACTTGTAAATATTCCCTCTTCTGTCTCTTTGGCTCTGGGAGCCAGGTGCCGCAATCGGCTGACTGGTATTGCAGCCGTGATTGCCGGAAAGCACCGGGGCGCTCCGACACCGCTGGACGCGGTGGGCGCCGTTCGCTCAGAAGTTGCCTTTGGATGGCAGCGAGCGAGTAGGGTCACCCTGGGATCCTTGGCGGAGATGCACATCCTCGCGGCGTTGCGTTCTAGTTATTTTCCTTAGCGCTAGAGCGAGTAGGCTTAAGGCTCTTTTTGGGAGCTGCCTGTCGCACATCGGAGGACAGGCTAACCGTGGCATACAGCATGCGCAAATGCGTTTTGCTTGTTTTATATTGACCTCGCTGTAGCCGAACATCTCGCTGAATTAGAGAAAGCTAACTTCGTTCAAATGAACTTGGTATTTTTGGGTTGAGAAGGAGAAATCGGAAATTTCGTTGAACCAGATTATTTAGCCGGCAAACGAACCGCGGATGCCCGTGATTCGTTGGGATTAACGGAACGCAGTGCGGTGCCGTATAAAATTGTTTGGCGCTCGCATTGGCCCGCATTTTACCAAATGGTCATTTTGCTCAATTTATTCAACCTTTTTGGAGATCCGGAGGGTTGTGCAGATATCAAGTGAAGCGGCCTGGACCTGCTGCCATTGTTTACGTTCCTGCCTGCTGCCCTGCGGCCGTGAATCACCGAAGCTCGGAGTCTCACGGAACCAGTCCGGTTTGACGGGAGAGGAGGCCAACCCCTACCTGCCAACAAAGGCGCGCCAGCGGGAACAACACCCTCCCGTCACGCTGGCTTCTGGGACCTGCCGATGGACAGCTGGGGGCCCCTTCACCTTGCTGCTTGTCGGATGATACCAACGTTTGGGTTGCACTAGTGTCTTGCCTGTGCGAGCTGCCCTGTGGTCGTCATTGCAAGCCTGGTGTGGACCCCGCGGATGGCATCCAGGGAGCAGCTTAGGTGAACATTTAAGGAGGGAGGGATGTGGAAAACCAGTTTCCTCCCCTCTTCACCGCGACCGACCACCACCACCCCAACGTGCTTCATGGCAGCGCCGGCTGGGAGAGGAGGTAAATACCTACCCTTGGGGGAATGAGACCAGCGATGGGTGCGCCACCAAGATGTCTACGCGGGTTCCCGCGAGAAGACGAGAGAGTTTCTGGATCCAGTCGGCAACGAGAGCGGTCGTCTCCCGCCGCCTCTCCCGGCATATGCCGGGGGATAGCAGGCACGGAGTACGCTGCACACACGGGAGGACCCGTTGTGCACGACCGCCCATCTTCTGGTTCCCAACAGCGAAGCGACCGGTAAACACCGCACGCTCTCGCCGCCTTCCGCGGCAAACGCCGTGGTATGGCTTCGTCCGAAGAATGCGGCGCGCACGGGAGATCCCTGCCGCCATATTCGCGGCGCGTTCAAATGTCCGCTGCCGAAATCGCACCCCCATTCCCCAGCCGGTGAGTCAAATGCCCTTCTTACGTAACCTTGCCCTTCCAAGGAAAACCTTGTGGATGTATAGCTAGCTGGCATGCTCTGTATTATTTGCAAGTGCAATAAATAGCATTCGAGTATTAACTATGTGCCGTGCCCGTCCTTTGTCCCTTTGTTCCCCTCCGCGGGTCGCTAGCGAGGACGTTGCACCTGCGGAGTAGGAGCGGGGCGGAAGACCGTTCCCCCTTTAAACCCACACAAGCTACTGGAATCTGTCATGCAGCTAAGCGGCCCTACCCACCGCAGGTCAACCGCCTACCATCCATAAACTAATGGCTTGACAGTACGTCTGAACAAAACTCTCGCTGACATGATGTCCATGTACGTGGATGTTGAACATCGGTCTTCGGATGACGTCCTGCCGTACCTCACGTTTGCGTACAACACGGCGCAGAAGGAAACTGTGGTGTTTTTCCGTGCAGGCAGGAAACGAAGACAGCAGCCGTGAAGCACGCGGTGGGAATTTCTTTATTCCCGGAAACAAGTTACTGGCGAGCGCCAGCAGAGCTGGGCGCTGTCCGTGATAAGCCAGGGCGGAGTGCGCAGCAGCACGCGGCGCGGCGGCATATATAGCCGTTATCACTGAGGGGCGTGGCGCGCAAGACAAGTAGGCGCGCAACTACTACACTCCCCCAGTCTTATTTGAATGGGGTGCATACAGTCAATAAAGAAAAATCACACAGACTAGTTCAAGGCACATAGCGGTCTGGAGGGCGGCGCTGCCTTTCCGGATACCGCCGTTGTGTCGTCGATGGAGGACGGGACGAAGTTGGCTGAACCGGCGTCGTCGCTGAACGTGGCTGCTCAGAGTTACCCTGCTCTTCAGGAGTGTAGCGAGAGTCCAAGCCCACGGCCTGAATGATGTGGTTCTGGTGGCGCTTCCAGATGAACACTCCTTGGCCGGTTTCCACTTGAAGTCGGTACGAAACAGGTCCCGTTCGCTCTAACACGACCGCAGGCAACCACTTTTCACCCCGCCTAAAATTGCGCACTAGAACACTGTCACCAACAGAAAATTCACGTGTGCGCTGCTTGCGACGCACTGTCTGCACGGACTGCCTTGTCGAAACAGTCTGCTGCAGCGAGGGATTGACTGCGTCCAGCCGGGTGCGCAGTCGCCTGTTGAGCGGAAGAGTAGCTGGCGCCTCGCCCGTCGTCCGGTGTGGGGTGTTTCTGTAAGACAACAAAAACTCTCCCAATGTTGTGGTTAAACTTGCAGCAGTACTTTTCCGTAGTGCCGCTTTCAAAGTTTGGACAAATCGCTCAGCTTGTCCATTACTACTAGGATGGTAGGCTGATGTTCGTACATGCCGCGTGCCAATGCTCTTAAGATACTCTGAAAACACCGCTGAGGTAAATTGCGGCCCATTATCAGATACCAAGACTTCAGGGTAACCAAACCTGCAGAAGAGTTCGTGGAGTCGATTGACTGTGCTTTCCGCAGATGTGTCGCGCATCTGGAACACCTCCGGCCACTTGGAGTGAGCGTCAACAACCACCAAGAACATGGTTCCCTTGAAAGGTCCAGCAAAATCGATGTGCAGGCGCTGCCATGGTTTGGTTGGCCATGCCCATGGGTGCAAAGGGGCAGGACAAGGCATTGCGCTTTGCGTTAAACAAGCATTGCACGAACGGACTTTAGTCTCAATGTCGCGATCAATTCCTGGCCACCAGACATAACTGCGTGCTAGCTCTTTCATTTTCACAATTCCAGGGTGTCCCTGATGCAATTCATTGAGCATCTGAGGCTGGTGTTTAGCAGGAATAACGACACGCATACCAAGAACGAGACATCCTAGCTGTGACGAAAGTTCACAGCGTCTGTGAAAAAACTGTTTCATATCTTCACTGTCAACGCGCTCAGGCCACCCGTTCATTACGTGCTGCATGACGCGTCTAAGAATCGGATCTCTGGCCGTTTCGCGTGCAACGTCACGATAGTTGATTGGCAAGGATTGCAAGCGTAGGAGATAAAATTGATCATCCGAGCATTCTTCGCTTTCACGTTGCAGAGGCAGTCGAGATAAGCAGTCTGCGTCGGCGTTTTGACACGACGGCTTATACTTCAGAGTGAAGTTGTAAGCTGACAAAACTAAAGCCCAGCGTTGCAGTCGTGCTGCGGCGATAGTTGGTATGCCCGTTTTGGGACCAAAAATTGTCTGCAAGGGCTTGTGGTCCGTAACTAATACAAAAGAACGACCAAAGAGGTAATAGTGGAAGCGTTTCACGCCAAAAACTAAAGCTAGTGCCTCTTTTTCTAGCTGACTATAATTGACTTCTGCTGCAGATAAGGTGCGAGATGCGTACGCCACAGGATGACACTGACCGTTTGGCTGCACATGAGACATGACAGCTCCTATACCGTATGCCGATGCATCACACGACAACTGCAGGGGCGCACCGGGGTCGTAGTGAGTGAGAACTGGTGGCTGGGACAGCAGCTCCTTGATGTTCGAGAAGGTTTCTTCGCACTCGTCATTCCAGGACCAGGGAACATTGAGGCGTAGCAACCTGTTGAGGGGCAAAACAACTCTTGACAGGTTAGGAACAAACTTCCCGTAGTAGTTGATCAAGCCCAGCAGCGAACGCAATTGCTGCTTGTCTGTAGGACGCGGAGCCTGTGCAATAGCTTCTAGCTTGTCAGTAGCCGGCTCAATTCCGTGCGCGCTAATGACATGTCCCAAGTACTGCAGCTTGTCTTTGAAAAATTCGCATTTTTCCGTCTTTATTTTGATGACTCTCTCAGACAATCTTTTCAATACTGCCTCTAAATTTCTTAGATGCTCCTCTGCAGTCTTTCCGGTGACCATTATGTCGTCGATGTAGCAAGTAACGCCTTCAAGTCCTTTCAATATATTGTCCATGATTTTCTGAAAGATCGCCGGTGCTGAGGCGATGCCAAAAGGCAACCGGTTAACAACATACAGGCCCTTGTGCGTGTTCAAGGTTAGGTAGGCTTTTGACTCCTCGTCCATCTCGACTTGTTGATAAGCCCGATTAAGATCAATTTTCAAGAATTTATGACCTCCGGCTAATGCTGCCAAAAGCTCATCCAACTTAGGAAGCGGGTATGTCTCGACGTCTAGAATCGGATTCAAAGTGAGCTTGTAATCGCCACAAATTCTAATTGATCCGTCACGCTTTATCACAGGAACAATTGGTGTAGCGTACCTGCTACTGGCGACGCGAGAAATGATTCTTAACCTTTCGAGCTTTTCTAGCTCTGCCTCTACCCGTTCCGCAAGAGCGAAAGGTACACTTCGTGCTTTCAGAAAACGTGGTCTTTGGTCATCTTTGAATTGGAGACTTGCCTTTTCTCCCTGTATGGTTCCTAGCTCGTCACTGAACAAGTCTGCGTTTCTCCGTAGGAGCGCTTCCAATGCTGCCGGCGGACTGCCTGGTGTAGCGGACACCTTACAAAGCCCTTGAATTCCACTCCAGTCTAGTCCGATATGCTGTAGCCAGTTGCGACCTAAGAGCGGTGTCCCTTTTTGCGGAAGAATGTACAGCGGCAGACGTGCCTCTTGGTTGTTGTGGCGGACGAGCACATCCATTACGCCAACAGGTTTTACAGTTTCCCCTGTGTATGTCTTCAATTGCATTGTTGTACATTGCAAACGGATACCGGGAAAGCACTCTTTAGCCTGATGGTGCGACATAACTGACACTGCTGCTCCTGTGTCAAGCTCCATTCGTATGGTAGTTCCTTCTACATTCACTCCAACCATTATGGGTGACGTTCTGGACACGTCGACACTATTTAGCTTAGTTAGGTCGAGCTGAGCCTTGCACTCAAGCGTGCGCATGCACTGCTTCTGTTTCTTCTGTTCCTTTCTACCTTTGCACATTCTTCGTATGTGCCCTTGTCGGTTGCATTCGAAGCAAGTAGCTCGTACGTGCGGGCATGCTTGTGCATCATGCTTGAAAGAACCACAACGATAACACGGCTGGGATTTGCCACTTTTGCTAGCGTACTTAGGCTTCTGTTTCCCACCCTGCATCCGGTGAACGTTTTCAGCGCTATCTGATAAGTCATGTGCTGTCGCTGCATTGCTCATTGCTGCCTCGGCGGCCAAAGCACGGTCAATTGCCTTCTGAAATGTTAGGTGCTTGTCCTCAACAAACAGCTGCCTCTGAATGTCAATTCGCCGCAAGCCACAGACAAATTTGTCGCGAAGCGCATCGTCCAGAAAAGAGCCAAATTCGCAAGTTTGAGCCAGCCTGCATATATCTTCCACAAACTGGGCTATCGTCTGCGTTTCACGCCGCACAGCGCGATAAAACTTCGCTCTCTCAGCAATAACGGATGGCTTCGGTGACAGATGCTTGCTCAAAATTTCCCTCAACTCGGTTAGTGACTTCGAAGTAGGCTTGTCAGGAGCAGTCAAAGACTTTAAGAGTTGGTAAGTTTTGGGACCGATGAGACTCACGAATACGTCGACTTGAAGGTCGTCCGGAACCTTGTTCGCCTTCAAGTACGATGCGAGGCGTTCGTCGTATGACGTCCAGTCACTCGTCGAGTCGTCAAAAGGTTCCATTAGTCCGAGCTGGGAGGCCATCTTGCAGTATCGGCACCAGGGCTTAGCTCCAGGGTCCCGCAGTCGATACGTTGATTCTCGTCGCCATTATGTGGTGTTTTTCCGTGCAGGCAGGAAACGAAGACAGCAGCCGTGAAGCACGCGGTGGGAATTTCTTTATTCCCGGAAACAAGTTACTGGCGAGCGCCAGCAGAGCTGGGCGCTGTCCGTGATAAGCCAGGGCGAAGTGCGCAGCAGCACGCGGCGCGGCGGCATATATAGCCGTTATCACTGAGGGGCGTGGCGCGCAAGACAAGTAGGCGCGCAACTACTACAGAAACAACGCAAATGACGCCGTTTTCCTTATTGTATGGCCTCGAAGTTTCGACGATGCTCGAAGCCATGTTGCCCTACGACGGCCGTGACTTCGAAGTTGGCGCCGAGGAGTTCACTCAACGCGCAGAAGAAGCGCGACAGCTGGCGAAGGCACGCATCCGGAACCAGCAAGGTTGAGACGCCCAGCGTTACGATCACCGCCACCGTGTAGTGACTTTCGAGCCGGGCGACAGAGTGTGGGTCTGGACTCCGATTCGACGTCGGGGACTATCCGAAAAACTTCTGAAGCAGTACTTTGGCCCATACAAAGTGCTCCGTCAGCTGAGCGACGTCACGTACGAAGTGCTTTCGGACGGTTTTTCTTCTACTCGTCGCCAGCAGAAATCCGAGGTTGTCCATGTCGTGCGCATGAAGCCGTACTTTTCGCGAGAAAATTAGCGCACCGCCTACCTCATGTTTCTTGCTTTATTTTTTTTCTCTCTGCTTTCGAATTCATCAAGTTGACATTTATTTTTTTATAGAGGGGGGTAACGTAGTGTGGGCAACAGGAGCCGCTAGGCGGCTGCTCATCGAGAGTCTCGTGCGCGGACTGAAAGAAGTGGTCGCGTGGCGTTCGAGAAGAAGCTGAAGTCGGCTGCTGTCACTCGGTGCTCTGGACCTGCTTTCCTGTGCCTGCTAGGTCAACCCCCTATTAAAAACCAACCTTCTCGTTACGGGCCTGAAAGGCTACGTGAAAATCTCATCAAACCAGCCTGGGACAAGCGCCTCTTCCGCTGCCATATCTAACAGCACTCCCTTCAGCATGTTTGTGTATTTCAGCCTCCTGTCTTCCTCTGCACTCAGCTCAGTGAAAACACGTAGCAGGTATGCGCAATTATTTCTTTTCATGATGACATTGCTTGTTTCCTATTACATTTTGTGATCTTTTTCAATTTCTAAAAACTGTGATCGAGTATTCTTTTTTTACATTTCAGAATAAAAACAAGAGAAATAAACGTTTTGTGTAGAACCCATGAGTCAGGCAGGTCCCCTGCTCTGCCCCTCTGGCATTCTCCGACGAAGCTTGACCACACTGGGCATTTCCTGATGATTATGAACTTATTTACAAATTGCGCGCATATCGCACGTATCACTCGGAGCGCGGCCTCTCCGCACGACACTCCGGTTCAGTCCCTTCTGTCGTCCTCTCTCGTCGTTACGTCCACCGTGCTCCCTCTGATCCTTCTCTCCTTCTGAGAGTCCTCCTCGCCAGGTCCACAGCTTTCTTCGCATCCCAAGCTTCCAACTACTGGGAGGTTCAAACATTTCCCAGAAGCTGGCGACCGTTGAAGACACCCGCTCCCAGCCGCGGGAAGCGGCCGGCTCCGATGACACGGGCAGTGCGCCCTGCGGGAGACCATAAATTTATCCTCCTTGCCGTCCTCCCAGCGCCGGTTCTCGGATCCCCACCGCCGCTTCAGAAGGAAGGCTGCCCTGGTTTCGGGAATGTGTTCAGTTCAGGAGTGGGCGTGGGAGCAGCTACGTGATGCGGCTCTTCATTTTCGTCCGTTTCTTTGCCCAGGTTACTTCCTATCTACAGCTTGGCGCCCAGTGTACTTCGGATGCGTGGGATTGCAGTGATGCGCCTATGCGTTTCGTCAGCCTTCACGATGAAAATTTTGACCAACACCGGTAACCCTGCTGCATAACCTCTCCGTGGATCAAGGCGTCCGGATCGACTATGCCATCAACACCCGTCGTCGATAAGAACTGCTGGCGTGCTCCGGAACTGTTCAGTGGGCGTGGGAGCAGCTACGTGATGCGGCTCTTCAATTTCGTCCGTTTCTTTGCGCAGGTCAGTCACGATACGCTAGTAAATCGAACAATGCCTGTTTGTTGCTGTTCCCACGGCCGGGAATACTTTTGTCTTTGCTACGCGAGTGCGTGATGGTTGTTAAAGAGTTGCGTTTGCTGTATGGTGACGTGGAAGAAGACCCAGGACCGGGACGCAATACGCGTTCCCAAGAACCAGAAGCTAATGACGATACACAGCAGAAACAGTTAAGTGATCTGTTTTCATTGCTACAAGACACGAATACTCGAACCGCCAAAATGGAGAAAGACCAAGTTGACTTAATCAGTACTGTAAATGAAATCAAGAAGAGCCAGGAGGCTATTCAGAGTCATCTATCAGATATTGACAGAAGGCTACCTGTAGTCGAAGGCAAAGCTGCTGCTAGTGAATCTTTTCAGAAGGAATGTCAACGACTGCAAAGTGTTGCTGATAACCTAGCTTGTGAAAATTTGAAACTGAGGGCTAGTCAGGCAGAGCTCGAAGATAGGCAGCGCCGTGATAATCTTCTGTATTTTTGGCCTTTCTGACAGCAATTCTGAGTCCTGGGATGACACTGAAGTAAAACTTGTGAATGTACTTTCATCCGCCTTGAAC
This sequence comes from Amblyomma maculatum, assembly GCF_055883805.1. Taxonomy (NCBI): domain Eukaryota; kingdom Metazoa; phylum Arthropoda; class Arachnida; order Ixodida; family Ixodidae; genus Amblyomma; species Amblyomma maculatum. The sequence continues at coordinate 12,614,545 of NC_139346.1, read as the reverse complement.
TTGACACCATCGGAACTATCAATTGAACGGGACTTGGTACTTTTTCTGGGGATAAAAGCAGGCCGGTTATTGTGAAGTTCTCATCTTTTAAAACTAGGCAAAAAATTCTCTCTTCAAGTTCTAAACTGAAAGATAAAGACAGTAAGGTAAGCGAAGATTTTCTCTCATGACTCGGCAGGCACGGAAAAAACTCGTAGAATTTGGTATCGCTCAAAAGTCTAAATTCAAACTGCGCTATAATAAGCTTTTTATGAACAAGTGTTACTGTTACGACCAGCTTAATGACAGCGTTTCTGAAGTTCGCAGTACTACAAGCTTTTCACCTGAAAATACTGTACAATAACGATGCGTGAGGGGTAGTGGGCACTCCTCGCTGTCTGAGCGTTCATTATCGTTCCTTTACACAAATATTAGAAGCGTCGTGCCTAAACGTGATGAGCTATGCGCGGCTATCGATGCATGCGATGCTGATATTGTTTGCCTTACTGAAACGTGGCTTTCAGCAAAAGTTGATAGCTCTGAAATCTTTCATTGCAATAAGCATTTTACCACTTATCGGTGTGATAGGGGTGACAGAAAGGGTGGTGGCGTTTTGATAGCTGTTGCCGACACACTTTTTTCTTCTCCTGTTCATGTCGTCACCAGTTTAGAACTTATCTGGGTTGAACTGCGCACGCGCTTTAAAAAACTGGTCTTGGGAGTTTGCTATCGCCCTCCCTCGTACAGTGCCACGTTTGTTGAAGAACTTCGTGATGCTGTTTGCGCCATTACCGTTTGTTTTCCAAACGTTCCTACTGTTTTGGTAGGTGACTTCAATTTTCCAACTATATTTTGGTCCAATGAACGTTCTTATGTTGATCCTTTTTCTACAGAGTGCGATGGTTTTTTGCGCATGTGTGCCGACTTTAATTTCTCCCAACTTGTTACCCAGCCTACCCGTGTTACATCTTCTTCGTCAAACTTGTTAGACCTTGTTCTCACCACTTCGCCTGATATCGTTGCTCCAATATCTTGTTTGCCAGGTCTACGTGATCATTGCATGCTCCATTTTTCAGTAAATGTCGCGATACCACACCGATATAAGGCTTCTAAATATATCCGTGACTACCAAAAGGCAAACTTTGATGCAATTAATTGTCAACTCGCGGCTTTTATCGATGAATACTTGCCCTCTTTTCATGACCGCCCAATTGAAATTAACTGGACCCTTTATAAGGATAAAATATCCTCCCTGACTAATTCTTATGTTCCGCTGCGAAAAATATTAAGTAACAACTGTTCGCCCTGGTATAATTCTTCATTAAAACGGCTATCAAACAAAAAGAAACTTCTGTTTCGCTCCGCCAAAGTGTCTAATTCTATGCCCCGGTGGGACGCTTACTATTCTGCTGCGTCTGCATATAAATCAGCACTAAAACAAGATAAGGAGTCGTTTTTTAGTTATACTCTTCCATCGATGCTAATAAATAACCCAAAACAATTTTGGAACGTGGTTAAGAAAACTGACCCATCTACAATCAACCTGAAAACTGCAGATGAACAATTAATTCCTAGTGAAATATGTGCTGATGTTCTTAATGATGTGTTTACTGCTTCTTTTACTAACAATTTAATTACAGAAATTCCTCATTACCCACCCCGTGACTTATTTTTTATGGACCCCGTTATAATGGATCCTGTGGGCGTAGAAAAAATAATTGAACAACTGAAGATGTCATCATCATGCGGAGTGGACAACATTAACACAAAATTTTTGAAAAATACTAAAGTGTATAGTGCCATTATTTTTGCTGAACTGTTTAAACAATCTCTTGAGTGTAGCTCTGTTCCTAGTGACTGGAAGGTGGGCAAGGTGGTTCCCCTGCACAAGTCTGGGGATTAACATTCTCCTAATAACTATCGACCAATTTCACTTACTAGCATCCCATGTAAGATCATGGAACATGTCATCTGCTCTCATCTCGCCAATTTTCTTGAATCAAATTCTTTCTTCAGTCATTCCCAACACGGGTTTCGTAAAACATTCTCATGCGAGACTAAGCTTCTATGCTTTTCGCAAGACCTTCATTTCATTCTTGACCGGGGTTTCATAGCAGACTGTATATTCCTCGATTTCTCCAAAGCTTTCGCTAAAGTTTCTCAACAATTATTACTTTTCAAATTAAGTAACCTCAAACTCGACCCTAACATCGTTTTGTGGCTTCAGTCTTTCCTCACTAACCGTTCTCAATACGTGACAGCAAATAAATCGAACTCTCGGTCCTCTCCAGTGGGCTCAGGCGTTCCACCTACTTTTTGTAAGTTATATTAATGATTTGCCTAACACCATTGCTTCTTCTGTATGTCTCTTTGCTGATGATTTTGTTATTTACCGTGAAATTAACAGTGACTCTGACATTTCTGTTCTTCAGTCTGATATTAGCCAAGTTTCAGAGTGGTGTAAATTATGGCAAATGGAGCTTAACATTAACAAGTGCAGACATATGCGTATTTCTCGTCGTTACAATGAAGTAGCTAATTACAGTCTCAATAATACTCCTCGTGAAACTGTGTCTTCGTGTAAATACCTTGGTGTGCACATAACTTCTAATCTTCCTTGGAATCTGCATGTGGAATCTATTACTAACAATGCTAACCGCATGTTGGGGTACCTGCGCCGAAACTTTAACCTTTCTTCTAGTTCAATAAAATTGCTTCTTTATAAAACCCTTGTTCGTCCTAAACTGGAATATGCAGCCTCTGTCTGGGACCCTGGCCTTGCATCTCTAGAATCTGAAATCGAATCTGTTCAAAACCGCGCGTCACGTTTTATACTTTCCAACTATCACCGTAACTCCAGTGTTACCGTTATGAAAACAACATTATCATTGCCACCACTTTCACTACGCAGAAAAATTTCTCGCTCATGCCTATTTCACAAAATCTATTACAAAAATCCTGTCCTAAGAGCCGGCTACTAACTATCCCCACATATGTTTCAGGTCGCATTGATCATCTTCACAAAGTAGGTGTTCCGTCATGTCGTACTAAACACGCCTCTTACTCTTTTGTTGCAAACACTTCTGTCAGTTGGAACCACCTTCCTAGGCACATTGCTGATATTACGGACCCAAATTCTTTTAAGACTGCCGTATGTAATCTATATTTATAGATGGTAGTCAATTGTTTTTGTTGGTTTTCGGTGACATTGTTGACTGTCGGAAATGTTTTTTTTTTGTCTCAACTGCTTTTCCGCCTTTTTTTTTGTTTGTTTTGATCACTTTTCGCCGTGTTATTGTTTCTCCTATGTTGTTTTATGCTGCACTGTACCCTGTACCAATGTATCTTTCCCACTCCCCTCTTTAATGCCTTCGGGCCCTGAGGGTATATGAATAAATAAATAATAAAATAAATAATAAATAAATAAACGCTTCGTGGGACGCACGGCACACACAAACACTCAAAACCCGACCGTTCGTTCTCCCGGTGCTTGGGGCAACACACAGCGCGCACGACACCATGCCTCCCATGTGTTCATTTGAGAAAACTGGCTAAATAACGTCAAGAAAGTACAATAAGAACAGCCTCTATCGTATTATTTCAACATGCATGAACAAAGTAAGCGAGATCCTTGTTGGCATTTCCAGTAAAAAGGCTGCGATCCCCGACTTTATTACGTCTGTATGCATGACGTCATTAAATACCTTATGCGCCGCTATAGACGTTGTAGTTGAATATTTTAACGCCAAAGGTAAATCAGAATCGAAAGCATTGCTATAGAAACCGAAACAGAGCGAAAGCACACGGCTAAAATCTCGGAGGACGTAATTAGCGTTTGACCAGCCGCTTGGAACGCTGACGGCAGTGCACTAGCTCGGCCCTATGGAAGTGTCCGCTTTTTACGTAAGTATGTTTCTCTATGGTGCATCGGCGACCGAGCGCGAAAAGCATACGATCGAGCTTTCCTGCTTAAACAATGTATACTTTGAAGTTAAGCCATGGTTCAAGAACAGCACATAAAAGTAATAGTCTCTAAAGTACCATCCGTCAACGTTTTTAAGCAGCCTTGGTGTACGTCCGGCGGCGCAGAAAACATCGTATCTTCGTCCCGTCGGAGCAGCATCGTTTACACTACGTATTATTGAGCAAAACTTCGAAAAAAGTACGCCCTCAGCTGCACCAGGACGACAAAGTCGCAGCACATACAGCAGGGCTTACGAAAGCGGCGCCGCCTGCAGGCGCGGCGGACGACGGCACTCTCGCCGAATGGTACTCCCTAGTCATCTCTAGGCCTAAATTGTTTCGCATCGAAGGCATATCCGACTACAGTGTACAGTCCGATGGCGCTTTGTAATTGCTCAGCGCTAGAGTAAATGCTCTCTCGCGGAACTGCCGTCCTGCCGATCCCATTGTATCAGTAAGTGTCATCAGTGTATCAGTATCATCAGTGTCATCAGTGTATCAGTGTCATCAGTAAGTGTATCGAAAGTGTCATGAGCTGTTGGCGTCATGGCCCGAATAAGATATCTTCTACCTCCTAAAATCAAGCTGCTATTATATAATGCTCTCGTGTTATCCTTTTTACAGTACTGTAGCCTAGTTTGGTGTACCACAGGAATAACCAATTTATCAAAACTGCATGTATTACAAAAAAGAGCCGTCCGGTATATCGCTGGTGTAACCTATTTCCATCCCACCAAAGAGCTTTTTTCCAAGTATGATATACTTTCGGTGTTCCAGTTATTTGATTACAGACTTATATTGACTTATAAGTCTCACGTAAAATCAAATAGCAGTTGTATAATTTCACTTGCAGACATAAAAGAAAATCCTGGAAGCAGACAAACTCGACATAAAGAAAAATACCTTGTTCCAGTACCTCGCACATACGCATATACACAGTCACTGCATTATACTGTACCCAAATTGTTGAATAAGCTACATTTTGCCGGACATGATCCAGTTTGCGTGTCGAACCACGATGTCAGCCTCTATTTTCGAGGAGAGCTGTCATGAATTTGTATATATTTTTTTTTGCATCTTTGTGTACCATTGTTTTCTGTATCAGCAGTGCTTTCCCACTTCTTTCCTTGTACCTTTGTGCTATATTTTATAACGTTCTTTCGTTCGTACAGAAGGAACAGTACAACGTTTTATTCGTTTTTTATTTGTATAAACGTGTTTAGCTATAAACATGTGAACTGATTTTTTCTCCTGTCTGCTGCTCTGCCAACCTTGTAAGGGGGCCCCGTCAAGCTGTTTTTGCAGCTTTTAGTTCTGGCCCCTCCTTTTCTTGCTAAAAGGAAATAAACTTGAAAAGAAAGGTTTAAATTTCGGAGACGCATAGGCAGGGAAGCCAGCGCGCTGCACCAGTGGCAGCTGACTGTGTTGAGAACCTTGTTTGTATTGCAGTTATCAACAACACGGCATGGCTCAGAGATCTGCAAGAAATGTTTTTTTTTTTTGCTGTCGGCTTATTCTTTAAGTGAAGAACAAGGAGTGATCCACCATATCGTTTACTACAGCGGAGGAAATAAAATGGAAATGATATTCGCGAGCACTAGTCTGTCTGGCTTACACAAAACGTTCATTGGCGAATTAAATCAGAATAGACTGGAAAGCGGTGAAGCAGAAACAGCCGCACTCGGACTGTCGTTGCATTCTTTCCGCTCTCACCAATCATGTTGCAATTTCTTTGATTGTTTGTGTAGTCCACGATCCCGCCTTGTTGTCCCGATGACATTACGAAGGGGCGCTAATAAAGGTATTCAGGTCTCTCAAACGAGAATATACCGAGGAGCAAGGGCGCTCTGCTATGCATAATACAACATTTTGGGCGAGCTGGTTACGTACATTCATTATTACAGCGCAAAGACGGACGGGACAAGAAGAGGACACAACAGCGCTGACTGTCAACTAAATTTTATTCGAGACCAGTGGGTTTTTTTATACCGCCTGGCGAACAGAAACGGAAAAAAACAGGAAACCATGCTGGAATAGCAACATGAATGTGCAAGGGTACAAGAATGAAGATTGGCCGACACGTATCAGATTCCACATTCTAGATATTTAACCTCTCTCTGGGACAATGCCACTGATGGTGCGCTTATGCAATCGTCAGATTGCAGGACGATTGCATAAGCGCACCATCAGTGGCATTGTCCCAGAAAGAGGTTAAATATCTAGAATGTGGAATCTGATACGTGTCGGCCAATCTTCATTCTTGTACCCTTGCACATTCATGTTGCTATTCCAGCATGGTTTCCTGTTTTTTTCCGTTTCTGTTCGCCAGGCGGTATAAAAAAACCCACTGGTCTCGAATAAAATTTAGTTGACAGTCAGCGCTGTTGTGTCCTCTTCTTGTCCCGTCCGTCTTTGCGCTGTAATAATGAATGACTGCTATGCATGAAGCGTGCGAATGCACAGCCCACTCGGTACCTGCAACAATGGGCAGGCGCAAGGAATCTGGTTAGAGAGTATTTTCCTCCTCTCCTACTTGCTCTCGGTAAAACGGTCTATAGTCGACTCCCTCTGTACATGTAACGTAAGGCTACTTGTGCTTCTTTTTGCACCCTTGGAATGCTTTCTTTTCCTTTGACGTTTTCTGACACAAGCTGCCAAGCTTACATGGAGCGGAAAATACCACTGGGCCCTTGCGTTTTGTGGCTACCTCCTTCAAGTTATGAGGAACACGGTCTGTGTATGGGACCACTATAGGTTTTCAGAATTACCCCTTTCATCACCTGCGGCATATATTCTGTGCACTCTCATGTAATAAAGCAGTGTTGAAAGTGTAGTGCCGTCCTGTGCTTCTCTCTGTGCCGTCCTTTAGGGCTGCAAACCCTTTTAATAACTATGACTAACAAGCCCAGTTTGAAGGTTTGCTAATACCTTTCTCCTACAGTTAACCCTATTCCATGTGTTCCGAACGTCCTATCTCTTCCATCCAGACGGCTGAGACCACCTGCCAAGGAAGGCTTCTTGGATACTGCCTCAAGAAGGGCCTTGTTTCTTACGAAGTGAGTGCCTTATTTGGGCATGCGAAACCGTCATTTGGACATGCCAAACGTATTAGCAGGATCACGCGATCTGATCTATGGCGTCAAATACGGCTCTATCATGACTGGCTCCGTGTTGTATGTTATGCTCAGGACCCGGAATGCGTAGCCTGTAAGAAATTAAAATTCTTGAAAAGACTAGCAGCACAAGCGACCGAGTGCTTGTGGCGCTCTACCCTACTGCGGATGCCGAAAAAGAAGAAGCAACTAGCAACAAATGCAGGTCAACATCAAGTCTTAGATGATGTCCGTATACTCAAGAAAAGGCCAAAGTAGAGTAGCTCCTTGCTTTGAACCGACAAGTAGACAACAGAGCACAACCACAAGGTGAAGAACGATGCCGTTTGGATGGTGTGGACTGCCTTCTCAGTGTGTCTCAAAGCGTGGAAACCGTTTTTGAACTTCATCAGACAATATCGCGGCCTTTTTCAAAGAAAATGATCTGCGACTGCTACAAGCGGATGAAGACAGTGCACTTGTTCTGTTATTATCCTTGACGTTAAAAAAAAGCAATGTGAGTCATTAACAAGAACTTTCGTCGTGTGGACATTAAGTCGGCAAAATTAAACATTAGGGTCTGTTCGTTGTGGGAAGAGCTCTGAATTGCTAAGCTCGCAAAAGGTACCAGTATAAATGAGTGCAATAGTCTTTCGGTTTCTTTACAGCATAAACCCATAAGGAAGACATTTCGTCCAGATGCATTGTAAGTGACAAAGGATGAAGGCAGAATCAGGTGAACCGTTTCCTTTTGGAAACCTTGACGCTTTTTGAAGTGTATGACCAGGTTGTGGTGAAGAATTCGCTATATGTGATTTAATGTTTTAGAGGAAACACTCAAACAGGCTGTATTATCTCCGTTGACATTGTTGACTTGTTTTATTCGATCCTGCGTAAGGTATCGGTCAAATCAGTAATTTCTGCATTGATAAAAATGGTGCTGCGGAGTTCCAGAATGCCTCTGGAATCAGTTCAGCTCAGTTGTTCAGTCGTGTCCGACTCTTCGTGACCCTATGAACCATATCACGCCACGCTTTTCCCTTCATGGATCACTGCTTTGTCGTGGCGGAGGGGCTTGCGAAACTCGATGAAGTCGTGAGCTCTGCTGTGTAGGGCCACCCAAGATAGACAGGTCACGACAGAGAGTTCTGACAAAATGGGATTCACTGAAGAAGGTAATGGCAACCCACTCCAGCACTTCCTGCCAAAAAAACCCCATGGCCAGTCACAATAGCATTATTGATAGGGCGCCGGAAGATGAGTCTCCCAGTTTGGAAGGCGTCCCACATCTTACTGGGGATGAGCAAAGGGCGAATCCTAGTAGCTCAAGGACGAATGAAGCGGCTGGGCTAAAGCCAAAAGGACGCTCAGTTGTGGATGTGTCGGGAAGCGACCGGAAAGTCCGATGTTGCTAGGAGATATACCGCATAGCAACATGGAATGTAAGATCTATGACACAAGAGAAACTTGATGTCGTCACGCGAGAAATGGACAGATTGAACATTGATATCTTGGGTATCAGCGAGCTCAAGTGGACCGGAATAGATGAATTTAATTCCGGCGACCATTATGTCTTTTATTGTGGGCACGAATCCAGGAGAAGGAATGGGGTCGCTCTGATAGTAAACAGAAGAATGGGCAAAGCAATGCTAGGTTACAACCCCAAAAACGACCGAATGATTTCACTTCTGATCCAAGGTCACCCTTTAAACATAACAGTTATCCACTACTGCTGAAGAAGCTAACGTTGAGAGATTTTATGCTGACCTGCAATGCCTTTTACACCGCACTCAATCACTAGACGTCCTTTTTCTCATAGTTGACTGGAATGCTAAGGTGGGGAGTGAAGAAATATCCAGAATTACAGGCAAGTTCGGTCTTGGTGAGCCAAATGAAGCTGGGCAGAGGCTAGTAGAGTTTTGTCAAGAAAACAACCTGACCATAGCGAATACTCATTTTCAACAGCACAAGAGGCGCCTGTACACATATACTTCATCGGACGGTCTGTACAGGAATCAGATTGATTATATTCTTTGCCGGCAGAGATGGAGAAGCGCTATACAAGCAGTAAAGACAAGGCCTGGCGCCGATTGTGGCACCGATCATCAGCTCCTTGTTGCGAAATTTCATCTTCGATTGAGGAAAACGCAAAAAACTAGAAGGCCTTTCAGGTATGATCTGGATCAAATTGCTTCAGAATATTCTGTGGAAGTAAGGAATCGATTTCAAGAATTAGATCTAGAAGAAAGAGAGCCTGAAGGGATGTGGAATATCGGTTGATAATGTTATGCTTTTAGAATTTTACCTTTCTTCTACAACTGTTTCCTTTTGTGATCAACTATATGTATAAGAAGGTAATATGCATTGGGTTATGTTTTGCTCCAATTTTGTGCAATATCTTTTGTGAAGAGATACATTGAGATTTATCCGAAGTTTAAAGCCGTGAAAAGGTCCTTGAAGTGTTTAGATATGCAGACGATTTCCGTGTTGTTCAGAAAAACGAGCTCTCTTCGACCTACCCAGATTATTTGGCGGAAGTTATAACTATTTTTGAGCAGCACAGCAAGTCATTAGAATTTACAGATGAAGTCCGTATTGATAACAGTTTTTAAATCTGCACATCACTGTCATGAAAAAACAGCCCGCGTGCCAGGAACTCTTCCTCCTCGATTATGCGCTTCTAAAACAGTAAAATAAGCATCGCTCTGCCTGCAATCCAGCCTCCATAAATCATGCTGCCATATGCATGCTTTGATAGATCACAAAACTGAAATCAGCTGGGTTTCCCACTACTGTACTATTTGCTGTCTCTCAAACACTAGTGCAAAGAGTGAAAGCAGGAAGAAGGTTAGAAAGGGATGATTTTACAAAACCGACTAAACCTGTTGTGATTGCAACATGTCACCCACAACTTGAAGAAGCTAGCCACAAAATACTTGGTTCCGGTGGTATTTTTTGCTTCGTGTAAGCTTGGAAGCTTGCGTTAGAAAACGTCTAAGAAAGCATTTCCGGGGTGCAAAAAAGAAGCACAAAAAGCCTTGTGTGGCATGTACAGTGGGAGTACTCTATAGCATCCCTCTCACTTGGGAGAAGCTATACATTGCCCGAACAGGCCGATGTATTAATGAAAGGCTTCGGATGCACAAGAACTCGTTAAGGTTTGGCACCGGCTTCAACCTTCCCTTACATTAAAGAAACCGCAGTGATGGCACTTGTCGAGCACATTTGTATGACAGAGCCGTTTTGAAGAGATGCAATGACGCGATCGCCCGACAGCTCCTTGAATCCTATTGCTTTGGAAGAACTGGGTCTGGCTGCGTGAGTTTGGTCACACTGATGCTGCACAATTTAGGTAGAACGAGAGGAAAAAGATGGTTTACACAGTATGAAGGAGCACTGAACAAGGGTAAAGGGGGTACGCCTCAGTTCGCAGGTCGAGCCAACGTTCGACAAGTGAACTTGTCTTTGTCTGGGCAAAGCGATCATCACTGGCGGGTTTTAAATACGCTTTTGCTTCCGAAGAAGAAAAGCTGGGTACCTGCAGCATATATTCTGTGTGGTTACATGTGTGGTTCCAACCATGTGGTTACATGGTTGGAAGTGTAGCGACCTGCAGTGCTTCTCCTCTGTGTGTTGTTCTTTAGCGCTGCAAATCCTTTTATTAACTATGGACAAACAAGCCCAGCTTGAAGCTTTGGCTCGAAGTAGCCCTCATTCCCTTAAAAATTGGCGCGAAGCTAACAGACCTTATTAAACAATCCAAAACTGTTTAACCCCACAAGAATATCCCTTGCATATTTTGTCATGACACGGCATCCCCCTAATTGCACGCATTCATCGCATTTAATTTTTCGTAGTAGATCTCTATTTCTGTCTGAAATGCATCCATCGTGTTTCATATATTCGTTAAAAAGTCCCATTCAGAATTAGAGCGTTGCTTCGGGCTCTCCGTTATCTTGAGTACCATACTTGCGTCTGGCTTTATTGTCGTGTTTTCGCGATTCTAAGCAAATCCCCTAACTGCAAAGAAATTTTGTAAAATTTTGCATGGGGATCCAAGCCCTACCTCCTCCTTTACCTTGTTTTGCGAAGAAGAGAGCGTATAACAGCACTAGACATTGGAAACCCGAGGGAGTGCGGTGTCCGGGGCACGATCTCCAGCTTCTTTAGCATCTGACACTACACCAAAGCTGGCGGCACAAAACACCAAAATCCGGCCCTAAGCCACCCAAACTGTTGTATCGAACCAAATAAAAGCTTTATTCAGAGAACATGGTTTTCTAGGAGGCTGGCCAAAAGGCATCTATAAAAAAGACAGTGCGCAAAAAATTCGACTCGCAAAGAAGAAAGACGAAGACACGTGGAACTGCTTATTCGCTTACGGTCGAGTGAATATATAGACCAAAGACGGTAAGGGCAAATAGGCATGCGCACGATCAAAAAATAATAAAAAAAGGAAGAAAATGGCATTACAAAAATGTGCCTCAGAAAAATATAAAAAGACAACATGGCTCAGGACTTGTCCAAAAAACTTTCTTTTTTGCATATCACAACCGAGGGAGGACTTATACAATCGTTTCCGGATTTTTTTTTTATTTGACTAGCCTCGAAAAATTCACGGGCTGTGGTGCATTTCCCCCTGGTCAAGATTTTGGTTTCCCTCAGCTTCGCTTCACATGTTTTCTTTTTCCCCGCTTGCTATACAATGATGTGGTACGAGGTTACCCGTGCCATTCTTATTCGCGCGATTATGGTCTGCAAGGCGATCATTAATACATCGGCCCGTTTGATCAATGTAGTACTTCTCACATGGCAGCGGATCTGAGATACTACGCCCACAGCACATTTCAAAAACTGCTTCGCGTGTTTTTTGTTGGCATTCCATTCTTTTTGGTTTGTTCGGATCCGTTTTGCCACACAAGGAAAACAGCTTCTTGGGGGCATGTTGCAAGTTGCGCATGTGTTCGTCTTGCTTCCTTCCATGTCGTGTGTTTTGCGCACTGTCCCTTTTTGAAATCATGCACCACGCAGCCCCCCCCCCCCCTTCCCCGGAGCGTATTATTAATGCCTGACAACTTTCGCGACCCACCCCTCCCCATTTTTTTCGGCACAACACTCAGTATATCAGCGTATCAGCTCGCTGTCACATGAACCTTCATTCGGCGGATCTCGATGGGTTTCGCACGTATCGCAAGCGGCACGGGCCCGAAATTCTTTGTTTGGTATCAGCTGTTTGGCATTCATAATGAAAGTCGCATTGAGTATGAAGAGGGGTGCCACAAATTAAAGTTCAAGCGAACTGCAATCGCGTCTGCCGATGACGTTTGCGAACTTTGCCGAAAAAAATATTTACAATACTGCTAGCCCCAAGGTAGGAGCCGTGGCAGGGTGGGAATGACAACAGTGAACATAAAAATAGCAAAAATAATAATAAAATATTGTCCAAAAGGGTAAAATGCTTGAAACCGTAGACGCATGAATGGAATTACAAAAGAAAATTTTCAGATGGCACTCATAGCGCAAAAAAATACACACGCACACGAGAGAAGAGGAAGGACATGGGACAGGTGCTACTCAGTTCAGTCGTTCAGTCGTGTCCGACTCTTCGAGACCCTATGGACCATATCACGAAACACTTTCCGGTCTCTACCTATCTTCCTAACCTCCCACAACTTCATATGCAGCACCTCGAGGATGCCATCTAACCATCGCGTTCGCTGCCTACCCCTTCTCCGGTGACCCTCAACATTTCCCAACATCAAATCTTTCTCCAGCGACTCCTCTCTTCCCATCAGATGACCAAAGTAGCTGAGCTTTAGCTACTACATCTGGTTTATTGCACTGAAAAGACCTACAGTATATAGCAATGAGCACACATGCGTAGATCAACCAAACACATCTCTTTCACCGAAACCGCTCAAGAAATCGCATTTCTGCCCCCATCGGAGCGATAGACATGTCACTAACACACCCCTCCCCCCTCTTTGTTATATGAAATGCTTCAAGCAGTTCCCGCGCCTTCTTATCAACGGTTCTGCCCAGAATCCGTATCTCGTTCAGCCGCGGCTCACACTGCATCGAGCACAGTGCTCAGGGAGCCTAGCACCCTTGTCGGAGCTCAAGGAGCGAAATTGTTGAGCCGCGCGGTCGTTAACACGTTTGCCTGCCTGGCCTATGTAAACCTTCCGGCAAGTCAATGGGATCTCATACACAACACCCTTGCGGCACTCCGCAAATAGTTTCTCATGCCTAACGCCGCAGGCGGGCCTTCTGTCGTTACGCCTGACACGTGAGCAGAGTTTTGAAAGCTTCTGGGGAGCGGAGAACACGACCGGAACACCATGTCTATTCGCCACCTTTTTGATGTTGTGGGATAACTTCTGGACATACGGCACCACTTCAGGTTTAACCGCAGTCCTACTCCGCTCTTCCAGCTTTCCTGACATGGATTTTTTTTTTGTCTTTTTGACCAGACCTTATATTACCGACGTGACGACAGCGCAGGGGAAGCTTGCTGAATGCAGCATCCTTAAGCTTGAAGCCATGGCATGCAGGCACGACTTTACGAGTGCGGACTCTAGGCAAAGGCTAGCAATAGCCCTCTTGACTCTTTTAGAATGGGCTGACCCATACGGAAACAGAGCCTTCCGTGTCTGCGGTGCGTATTCCTAACATACATGATTACCGCCGGCAGATTAACTGCAGATTTTTGCTAAAGGAACCGATATGGACCGTGATACCGAGAAAACTTTTTTCAAAGACCTGGGGTTGTGGAAGGCACCCAGCACATTACCAGAGAGTTGAGGAGATATGATGAAGCCTCTGCGGTGTCACTGTGGCGTTTTTGTTTCCACTGGTTTTTCGTTGTATGCGAGTGGGCGAGCTGACGGCACTCTTCTGGGGCCATATCCAGCGGAGGTTCCTTTCGGGAACCGTTCTCTTTCAAGATGACGTCAATTTGACGTCAGCAAGACAGCGGGCGCCACCTTACGGCGAAGACGGGAAAGACAGCGGCCAATCTGCGATGGCCTCAGATCGTAGGCGTGTCCGTCACGAGCATGTGACTTTTTTCTGGTACCAAATACCTGTACCAAAGTGGTGTTAAGCACGAAATAAATCTAATAATTACATAGTACTGCAAACTAGTGAATAATAGACTGAAATATTCTTAGAAGCATCCTGTTAACAACTGCCAAGCAATTATCTTGGCTCATGAGTACCTTTCTTCGCCGCTAGATGGTGTTGCGCGCGCGGCGGCGTCGTCTGCTTTCTCGCTGGCTGTGAAGTTTTTGTATGTTCTGCCTTTCGCACAGAGTGGCAAATATCCTAATAACGATGTCTACAACGCCCGTAGTATGCAGTCCAAATCACGCTAGCTCTTTGACGGAGGAGTTGCTGCCGCCGTTGCGAGTACGAACGAGCTGCTTGATACCGGCACCGCGCCGGCGCGTCCGCGCCTGCCTATGTAGCGGGGCAGCGTCCGTAGCCTTATCGGCCGCTCAAGCGTCGTGAGTATGCGCGACCTTTCCGTGAATAGCTGTCAATGTAGGACGCAGCCGATGACACATGGAATCCGACTGCACTCGACCCAGTCAGCCACCGTCTGCTCCCCTTCCGCTGATGTAGAAGGAGGGAAAACTCAGCCCGCACTTACGGACGCGAATTATTTGTCTCTACGACTGCCGGATTCAAATGGTCGCACTGCTGTTGGCCGAGAGCTCCCGATCGCAAAGTAGCGATCGAAGCGCGTAGAGCACCTTTGCTTTTGACGGCAGCCCGGCATACCCCTTCGTCCCCACTTCGCTTCGCGATCGGCACGCAGCCTTAGCCAGTGTTGCCGCAAAACCTCCTGAGACATGTAGACGGCGTTGTCTCGTTTTTCTTTATTTTTACTGCGTCAGTTTACTAAACCCGCAAAGCGCTGCCCAAAAAAAAAACACACACACACAAAAAAAAGGATACCACGGCCGTACTCAAGCAGCTGCGTGGCGCGCGCCGTCGCTCGACTACGGCCATGAGGCGCCACAGCGAGCGCAGAGCGGTTCCATCTCGAAGCAGACCAACTCGTCGCGGTTCCTGCGCCGGCCGGCAAAACGGCTCCTTTCGGAGCGGTGGCCCCGCCCCGTGCCGCTCCGTGACGTAGGCGAAAAACGTGGAGCCGCCTCCGGAAGTTTTGGGGGTCATGCCGGACGTGACGCAGCAACCAATTAGGAGCGGCGAAAGGAACCAGTTCCCGAACGGAACCGTCGCGGGATCTGGCCCCTGCGTACGTGGCGGCTCCGGAGAGTGGCGTTGATTCAGAAATATAAGACCGGTAGGAAAGAAATGTCTCCATAGTGCAGGTTGGCTAGTGCCGGTAAAGGTGAGAGAATGAGACAATCCAGTGACGATTTTTGTCGTGGTGCTATAAGCGTTTGTGGGGTTTAACGTCCCAAAGCGACTTAGGCTATGAGAGACGGCGTAGTGGAGGACTCCGGAAATTTCGACCACCTGGGGTTCTTTAACGTGCACTGACATCGTAGGGCACACGGGCGCGAAGGGAAGAACCTGGTTCCAATTTAAAAAGTCGCATTTCACGTACATAGGCAGCATGTCACTGAGAGTACGGTTAAAACCTTCTGTCAGGTCATTTGCCTCAGGTTGGTAAAAGGCATCGTGCTGTGGATTATAAGGCATTCCGTCAGGAGGGCCTCAAGAGCGTCAGCGGTCGCTAAGCAGTTCGCGGGGGGCATCATGGCGCATAAGCAAGTTCTTGAGAAGAAAGACAGTGAGGTCTCATGCGGAAACAGAGGTAAACGGTGATGCCTCAGTGTATCGGGCAAAATGATCTCATTATTATCCTCAGCCTGACTATACCGACTCCAGGGCAAAAGCCTCTTCCATATTCCTCCACTTAGCACGGTCCTGTACTAGCTGCATCCACTTGGCCATTGCGAACTTCTTAACTTCATTCGTCCACCTAACTTTCTGCCGCTCCTTGCTACGCTTCCCTTCCATTGCAATCCACATTGTTACTATAAGCGACCATAGGTTATCCTTTGTTCGTTATACATGTCCTGCCCACGCCCATATCTTCTTCTTGATTTCCACTAAAATGTCAGTGACTTGAGTTATTTCTCTGCGTTGTCCTCAACATAAGTAGAACCTTCTGTGTTAGCCTCCACGTTTCAACCCCATAGGTAAGTACAGATAAGATGCAACCGCTGTATACTGTCCTCTTGAGAGATACCAGTAAGTTGTTAGTCGTAACCTGGGAGTGCGTGCCAAATGCGCTCCATCCCAATCTTATTCTCCTTGTTATTTCCCTTTCATGGTCCGGATATGCTGTTGCTACCTGTCCCAAGTAGAGATATTCGCCTACTACTTCCAGTGCTTTGCTACCTAACGTAAACTGCTGTTCCTTCCCTAGGCTATTGAACATTACCTTAGTCTTCTGCATATTGATTTTCAAACCTACCTTTCTACTTTTCCTGTCTAGGTCATCAATCATTTTTTGCAGTTCATCCCCTGAATTATTAGCAAGGAAATGTCATCAGCTAATCACAGATTACTGAGGAATTCTCCATCTACTTTTATCCCTAACTGCTCCCATTCCAAGTCTTTGAATACTTCCTCTAAGCAAGCTTTGGATACTGCTGGGAAGATCGTGTCTCTTTGCCTAACATCTTTCTTTATGGGAATTTTGTTACTTTCTTTGTGCAGATGGATGGATGAATGGAATATAGGAGCGTCCCCTTTGACACGGGGTGGTAACAGTAGCTATCATGCTCATTTTTCTCCCTATATCTCAATTACTGTTAACTATACCATCATTCTTCTTACTAAACTTTTGTTTCTACATTAATAACATTATGTCACTTCTCTGCTTTTAAGCCACCAATCTTCCAGTCGTTTTTTGCTAGCTTCCACCGCCGATTTATTCACCCGGCCACTGGTATCTCTAACACCAGAGCTTCAGGAACAGTGACTGCGCCTGCATCAACTTCCGAATGGATACCATTATATTCGAGTATCATATGGTCAATTATTTCACTGGAGTTACCACATACAGCACTTGCGTTAGCTCCATTGTTAATTTTCGTTTTATAGCTGCGTGTTCTAAGACACCCTGATGTAGCTTCAAAGAGTAGGCCACTGCCTTTTGAGTTATGAAAGAAAGCTTCCTTCCTGATCTGCCTTTTCCACTTTCGGTATAAATCCACGCTCTGTTTCTTTTCCATCGAATTTATCCAATTTTTACCTTCTGTGTTTTTCGCCTGTTGCTTAACACTCTTTATTTCTCCGTCTTTATGACTAGCATACTTACTAGTTAATTTCTTAGTTCTTTTCCTCCATTGTGAGTCAACGCTTTTCAAGTATAGATATCTAAATACTTTACCTCCGCATCTGTTACTGTCCAATTTCTTCAGGCGTTCCTCATTTAATCTTTTACTCTGAGCTTCCCGTACTTAGAAATATGCCCAGCCCACATCTCTCTGTACCGCCTAATTTATGGTTTTGCCATGGGCACCTAGTGCTAATCGTCCAAAGGCTCTCTGATTTATTTGTAATGTCGACTGTACCTCAGATTTTAGGCACAAAACCACATTTCCGAACGTAAGTCCGGGCACCATAATTCCTTTCCAAATACCCCTCAAAACCTGCTACTTGCTGTATCCTCACAATGCCTTATGCTTCATTATCCTTGCATTTCTTTCCCCTTTGGCATTAAATGATTGCTCATGCTTTCCAGTGTATGCCAATCCTTCGTCTACCCATACCCCCAGATATTTATATTCTGCAAACTCTAGGTATTTCATGGCCTTGTATTTTAACCCCTAATCAGTTGAGCCGTTGAAAAGTATCAGACCCCACTTAACTGCACTAAACCTGAAGCTTAGAGCGTCCCCTTCGTCTCCGCAATACTTAATTAGAGTTTGTAATTCTTCCAGACTCTCAGCTAGCAGCACAATATCGTCTGCATACATCAAACCGGGGAGGCGCTGCTCTACCGCCTTTCCACCTAATCTATATGACAGGTTAAAACCTAGGTTACTTTCTTGCATCCTCCGTTCCCGGTTTATCATATAAAGCATGAACAGCAACAGTGATAGAGGAGAGCCTTGTCTTAATCCTTTGCATACTTTGACATCTTCCGTACTTCTTATCCTTTCCCACGTAATTTCTACACTGTTATCTCGGTATATTTCCTGTAGAAACTGTAATAACTCATAACCGATACCTTCTTCTTTTAATAGGTTCCACAGAAGCTCCTTGTTTACGCGGTTGTATGCCCCGTTTATGTCCAAGAAGGCCAAATACAAAGGTCTATTTTCCACTCATGATATTTCGATGCATTGGGTAAGCTCGAACAGGCTATTATCTAAGCGCCTACCATTTCTAAAGCCGTTCTGAAGTACTTCTAGTATCTTGTTACTTTCTACCCATGCTTGCGCCTTTAATTTCAGCGCCTGCATGACCAACCATCATATAAGAGATGTTATGATAATCGGCCTGTAGGATTTTATGTGCATCCTTTATCCTTTTCCTTTATAAATCAAATTCATTTTACTCTGCCCCCAGCTGTCCGGAATTTGCTGATTCGTTGTGACTGTTCCCAAAGCTTTTAACAACGTTTCCTTACTTTTCGAACCAAGTTCAATAATCAGCTTGATCGAAATTCCATCTATTCCTAAGGAAAATTTTTCTGCCTTTTTCCAGTTTTGATTGGTCAGTTCTATAGCTACTTTGTATTCGGCTACCATGTGTTGCTTCCTGATTTGCGGAGATCACCCTATTGTCGCTCTTAAATGACTCGGCTATAACTGATGTTGTCTCCCTTTAAACAATTTCTCTCGTTATCTTGAATCCGATCCTGCTTTCTTTGATTCTTTTTCCCTAGCTAGCTTATGTGGTTCCAGAAGTTTCTTGCTCCGCCTCTAGAGGCATCGTGTCCAGCGATCAGTGGACTGCTTTATTTTTCTTTGGACGAGGGCCTGTACCTCAAGTTTCGTTCGTCGATATGATTCCCATTTTTGGTCTATTTCCTCCTGAGATACCTGTGCCTTCTTTGCCTTTCGGTGTTCCCTTGAAGCAGCCCGTCGTTGTTCAATAGCTTCCCTGATTTCCTTATTCCACCAGCTCCGTGGCTTCCTCTTTCCATTCCAGCGGTTTGCTACTTTAACCTCCTTAATTTTCTTCCTTATGAGTAGTTCTACCTGTTTATAATCCCAGTCTTCCATGGGGATTTTCGCTATTGCTTCCTCTATGTCTGCTGCTATCGGCGCTATTTGATCGTCGTTTATTTTGCGTTTACTCATTGTCTAAGCTCCATTTCTCTTTTCATCAAGGGCCCCATCTGCAGACTAATACGTTTATGATCACTTCCTAGACTACACTCCCCTTCTTCGTCTATTTCCATTTTTGTGACCTTGATATGAATTCCCTGCGACATTAGACAGCAGTCAATGGTCGTCTGCCTGTTGCGGAATTCCCACGTAATCTGGCCTTCGCACTTTGTTTCTCTATTTATATAACTAGATCGTGTCGCTCACACAAATCTAGCATTAGCTTCCCGTTACAATCCGTGTATCCATCCAGATCGTCGATCTGGGCGTTCATGTCCCCCAGGAGAATAATATCGGCCCCGTCTCCAAGCTGGCTTATATCGGCACTGAGACATTCAACAAGATCCTTGTTTTCTTGCCTGCATTAATGTCCTGTTCCTAAATAAACTAACCCTAGCCCTGTCCTTATGCCGGCAATGTTCCTGATACCCAGATATGTTCTTTAAAGTTGATTTTATTATTTGCCAATTTTTTCCCTGGTGTATCAACCAACCTACCCCTCCACCATTTTTTCCCGTTCTCGTTCTGTTGCACCCTTCCCAGACGTAGCCTTCTATAAGCGGCGGATCTTCTAGATCCCTGAGATGGGTCTCGCAAAGAGCGTACACACCTATTTTGTCATCCTTCAACTGCTGTTCTATCTCTAGCCATTTCGCTCTATTTCTACCTTCTTGCATGTTTATGTAGCTGATCCTAGTGTAAAATCTCTTTTTTGTACTTTTCTTTCTCGACCTCCTCCTTGCCATTTTTTGGGGCTCAGCCTCCGTTATTACGCTTTCTTCTGCTTCACTTCTAACTACCTCCGTGGTGGCTGTTATGGTTGCTGTGCGCCCTCTTTATATATATCTGTGCCGTCACTATCACGTACGGCTCTTCTGCACGCAGATTTCGCAATGGCTGCATGACCGCCGAGGCTTCTACTGAGTCGAATGCTTTTTCGTAATCAATATATGCTATGTGTAAGGGCCTGCTATATTCTTAGCATATTTCTATTACCTGGATAATGGTATGAATAATATCGATCTGCTCCCACGATAATGCAGCGGAAGTGGTAGGAAGAGGGCCATACAGATCTATGCCAACGTGATCAAACGGACACGCAGGACAGGGACGCGGCAGCAACGAAGCAGGGAACTTGTGACGACTTTTTCGGCGTTAGTAAGACGGTCAAGAGCCCAACAATAACTGGCGAACAATTCGATACATTTGACGCCATTAAAAGCCCAGGTGTAGATTTTCAACTCTACACCATGGGCACACTGTGGATCAGCATGGAAAGTGGCACAAATGTCGAGCGAAGTTGACGGGAATGACTGAAAGCCATTTTAGTCCATTGAAAAGATAATTACGGCGATCGAAGAGGCTATCCCGAATGAAGGGCATCACGAATGGAAAATAGGAAGGGCTTGGGGACAAGGGCTCTGGACGAATGCCCGGGAGAGGGACGTGAAAGTCTAAAAGGGTAGCTATCCACGGGTCGTTCCGCAGTTCCGTGGCCATGTCGACACTGGCAAGCGAAGAAAAATCGTAGTCGCAAATTTGGTAAGACGATGAAGGCAAATGCAGTGGCAAGCGCGAAAGAGCGTCCGCGTCGGTATGGCCTGAGTGATAAGTACTACACTCCTGGAGACGGAGAACCCAGTGAGCAAGGCGGCCCGGTAGGTCTTTCAGAATAGCCAGCTAGCAGAAAGCGTGGTAAACACACTGACCCCATTGAACGGTTGGCTGTCATCATCCTCATCATCATCATCAGCCTGACAATGCCCACTGCAATACCCATATTCCACCGATTAACCCGGCCCTGTGCTAGCTGCATACACTTCATCCCTGCCAACCTTTTAATACCCGTCCACCTCACTTTCAGCCACTCCCTGCTACGCTTTCCTTCCCTTGGAATCCAGTTTGATACCCTAAGCCACCATTGGTTATCCTTTCTTCGGACAACATGTCCCACCCATTCCCATTTCTTCTGTTTGATTTCTACTAGAATGTCAGTAACTTGAGTCATCTCTCTGACCCACTCTGCACGCTTCCTATATCTTAATGTTTCCCTTATAATTCTTCGTTCCATAGCCCTCTGCATTGTACTCAACTTAAGTAGAAACCTCTTCGCTTACTTCCACGTTTCAGCCCCATAGGTAAGTACAGGTAAGTGCAACTGTTGTATATGTTCTTCTTGAGCGATACCGATAAGCTGCTAGTCATAATATGTGAGGGCTTCCCAAATGTGCTCCATTCCGATCTTATTCTCTTTACCATTTCCCTTTCACGGTGCGGATCTGCGGTTAATACCTGTCCTAAGTAGACGTATTCGCCTGCTACTTCCAGTGCTTCGCTACCTAATGCAAACTATTGCTCCTTCCCGAGGCGGTTGAACACAACCTTAGTTTTCTGCATATTGATTTTCAAGCCTACCCTTCTACGTTTCCTATCTAGGTCATCAATAATTATTTGGAGTTCATCCCCTGAGTTACTTAGCAAGGCAATGTCATCAGCAAATCGCAGATTACTGAGGTATTCACCGCCTACCCTTATCCCGAACTGGTGCCGTTCCAAGTCTCTGAATACTTCTAAGCAAGCTGCGAGTAGTGCTGGGGAGATCGTGTCTCCTTGCCTAACACCTTTCTTTATAGGAATTTAGCTAGCTTCTTTATCGGCCGTACAGAGAGGGAATAAATTTTCAGAAGCTCAAATTTAATGACCAAACATTCTTTTTCCGTAACTGAATAGTTCAAATGCACTTTCGTAAGGGTCTAGCTTGCGTACGCTACCATATACTCGCGAAAGCCTGGTTTGCGTTGAGTGAGGACGGCACCTCGCCCAATAATGCTGGCGTCAGTGTGAATATTAATTGGTGCAGTCTGGACGAGTGGCGCAGAATGAGAAAGAAAAAGGTAGCGTAAAGTATCGAAGACGTGATCGCCAATTGGCGTCCAGGTGGATAGGTCGTAGCTGGCCGAGAGTAGACGTGCACTGAGGCGAAATTTAAGATGAAGTGGCGAAAGTAGGAGCATGGGACGGCGAATCTGTTGAGATGCGTCAGCGATGCTGGGTACGGAAATTCGGCAACTGCACGAATTCTGGTGGGAAACGACGTGACCTAGAATAGTTAGATTCTGAGCAGGAAAGTGTCCCTTTTTCCAATTCAGCTGAAGCCTGGCGTCAGTGAGACAAGTGAAGACATACTTCAGGCGGGCCCCGCCGGGGGTGGAGAGGTGGTTACGGCGCTCGAATACTGTTCCGAAGGCTGCGGTATCAAATTCCGGCCTCGGCGGCCGCTTTTCTATGGGGGCGAACGGCAAGGCGCCCGTGTGCTGTGCGATGACAGTGCACGTTAAAGAACCCCAGGTGGTCGCAATTTCCGGAGTCCTCCACTACGGAGTCTCTCATAGCCTTAGTCGCTTTGGGACGTTAAACCCCACAAACCAAACCATCCAAACTATTCTTCAGTCGGAGCAGGTGAAATATAAAATCGGTTAAAGGACTACTATGTTAAGATAGCAGATACATGTTTATCACTTGAATCGACGAAGAATGTCAATCAGGCATTAGAAACTGGTCAGAGAGTTGCAAAGGGCAAATGGAATAATAAAGAATTCATATAATCCGCGCGGTGTGATGAAGGAAGTCATGGAGCGGTCAGCGCCAGTCATCAGCATCTGCTAGATTGGAAATATAACGAGGAGAAAAACTCGGCCCCCAGCAGGCAGTCGAAGGCGTCCTCGATGTGTGGCAGGGGATAGAAGTCCTTGCACGTGATTTAAGCCTTTGGTAGTGACAAAACACCGGAGGGAACCATCTTCTGTGGTTACTGACCAACCCGGATACGCCCACGGACCGTAGAATGACTGTATGACACCCTGGCGGAGCATATCGACCACGTGATCAGAAATTACTTGGCGCTCGGAAGACGACATGCGATAGGGGCGTTGGTGCAAAGAGGCGTTTCTACCGGTGCCGATAGTGTGTTCTACGACCGACGTGCCACCCAAGGTCGTTTGGGGATGCTCAGATGAAGATGTGTTCAACTCGTCGCCCTGCAGGAGGGCGACGAGTTGAACACATTGTGAAAGCGAAAGATCAGCGTCAATGGCATGCTGGAAAACTTGGTAGGATGTCGAAGCGGTCAAAATATTGCAAGAGCATAGAAGGCTAATGTCGAGGGAAGTGGTGGTCAAGTTCTTCAAAGCGCCCAATGCTTTCGCCACGCAGGAAGATCGCTGGGCTATAAAATGGGGTTAGAGGTGTAATTGAACTTTGGCCATCTTGGATCTTGAGAACTGCGAAGAGAAACAGGGGGCAGGGGTGGCGGGAGGTGGTTCCTCGAAGGTGCGAAAATAGCAGTCAAAGGTGTTACACGCTCACAAGAGAGGGTACAAGGCCATTCGAAAACGGGTTAGTGTCATGGGCGACAAGAAGTTTTGCATTCCGGGTTGGTACGTCACATAAGTTGGTGTGGTGTCACAGATTGAGGCGAAGGCTATTTCCACGCAGGCACAGTCAATAACGGCCCTATGAGTGGATAGAAAATTTATCCAAGGATATCATGTGAGCAGTTGGGCAAAACAATAAATCGATGGGGTACAAAACATCTTGAATGAGAACGCGGGCCATGTAAGACGCTGAGGGATGAATATGAATGAAGGATGGAGCGGAGTGAAAAGTCGGAAAGCGCAGTGGTCACCTTGAGAAGTCTACTGCAGAGCGCTTTGCTGATGATGGGGACGGCTGCTCCCATGTCGACGAGAGTGGGAACTGGGGCGCCTTCTGCAAACACTTAGCATTAGCGGGACGACAGGGATGATTTGAAGAATTCGAAACAAGCGCAGTTCTCGCCCCGGGAAATGCGACTGTTAGTTTCCCTCAACGGCGCTGAAAGACGCCGCAGCATTGAAGAAGGCGATCGCAGAAGCGGTGAATATGATAGGCGAGTGGCGTAGGTTTTGTGGTCTTGGGATACAAAAGTGAGGACCGGGAGGGGTCATTTGCGGGCATGACTCGGTATTGTAGGGATAGGATCGCATATCATGCTGAGAAGCTGGAAGGGGCTGGTGGCAAAGGCGTGCAACATTGCGCGACCGACAAC
The DNA here is from genome assembly GCF_055883805.1 of Amblyomma maculatum. Taxonomy (NCBI): domain Eukaryota; kingdom Metazoa; phylum Arthropoda; class Arachnida; order Ixodida; family Ixodidae; genus Amblyomma; species Amblyomma maculatum. Next base: position 12,590,099 of record NC_139346.1, on the reverse strand, counting down.
AGGCGCAGCTAATCAGATGGTTGTCAGCAGTACGCCAAAGATTCGTAGGGTTTGGAGGCCTATTGAGGAAGCGGCTTTGAATGGAGAGTCTGCCTGCGGCAGTGGATGGAAGGCAGGATGTTGACATAGGGGCTAACTGTTAGTTAGAGTGGCAGCCTGGCCTTACTTCAGCGTACGTCACAGGTGCCGTCACAAACGGCAGCACATGGTTGGACGGCACGGCATCAGGGACGTGTTCTTGCAAGACATGGAGTACAGTAGAGACAAAAGATGGAGTTAAGAAGCGGGGTGGCCGGAGTCTTGAAAATGGTGAATGAGGGACAGCTGACGTGCGACCTCTTCGCAAATAAAGGTTTTGATCTGCTGGATCATCAGAGGGTCTTCAGAAGTTGAAGAACCACCCAATGCTAATGCGGATAGGGTCTCGTCGCACAGTCTGGAGTGCCGCTCAGAACCACACTGCTCGCGTAGCTCATCGTAGTTCTGGAAACGTTTGGCGAGTTCACTCACGATGGAAGCGTTTTCGCTGGCATATCTGAAAGGTGTTGTCAGCAGTGTCCTTGGGGATGTGATGGATCTTATCCGGTTCCAGAATAACGGGTTTGACGCTTTTACAGATGTCAATGATATCATCAGTGCAACGTCTGAAGATCTCGTCAGCGTGCTGAGCATGGTAACGTAAGCGTTGCTCGGCAAAGCATATGCACTGCTGAGCAGCCTGAGCAGCCGAACACTTCCGCGAAATTCTTTGTTCTCTTCTCTTGATTTGAATGACCAAGACTACAGGTCAGCCTCATGGTTGCGAAACCAGAGGTTCGCCACATCCGTCAGCAGAATATGATGTTACTGAGCTTTTAATAATCACCCCATTTGTTGCAGCGGCTTACTCCTTTATATGGAGACAGCCAGTCGTCAGCATCTTATTGGCCGTGCCACTGAAGAGGCATGGGTCACGCTGCCGTAAAACTCCAGAGCAAAGGACCGTGGGTGGAACAAGCGGCAATGTCTAAGTGGTCTCGTCTTGCGCGGCGGACGCAGGGTGCAGTGTATGGCTTCGGAGTTCCAGTCTGGAAGGGAATGTACCCGCACCTGCACCAATTGTAGGAGCTCAGATGGATTCAGCTGGTCAGGGAAATTGTGCAGCGGAGCGCTAGGCGTAGCCAACCACCAAGACAGCGGCTAACGTCTTCGGGCGCAGCAACACTCCGGCGCATGTTGGCGGCTGAAGCGATGACGATTAGCACAGTACAACAGTAAGTTATCTTGCTATATATAGTTACGGGGCGTTCGCAGGCGATAAGAGTGAGTTAAACGTCAGGAGCACCTTCGGAACACTTGAGCGTACAAACAATGCAGCTTCAGTGTCGTCGTCGTTTGCCCCAGCGTCCAAAACGTCCGCATCGTCTTCAGACATCTCGACTGCAGACCATAACACTAACCCCCCCCCCCCCCCCCCCCCCACGCGGGGCAAGCATGGTCCTGGTGCGTGATGAACCAATGGGAGGGAATTGTAGGGTTTTAGACGAGCGATGTGAACAGTTTGTGTAGGTGATGCAGTGGAGTCTGGCGTGAGAGACAGGGGCGTGGTCTTGTAGGTCATGTCACTAAGTTGCTCCAGGGCGCTGTAGGGACCCACGTAGGGGGGAATGAGTTTGCCGCACAAGCCCACCCGGCGGGCCGGGAGCCAAAGAAGCACGAAGGAGCCAGGTGGATAGCGCACATGCCGCTGGTGATTGTCGTAACGATGTTTTTGAGCTGACTGGGAAGCCCTGAGGCGACTCAGGCCAATTTTTCGGGTGGCATCGACGCTTGCTATGACATCGAAAGCGTAACTGCTCGGATAGGCTTCATTAGGCAGCAAACTGTCGAAAGGGAGCAGAGTCGCGGCCAAAGAGGAGATAAAGGGGTGAGTAGCCGGTGGTATCTGGACGGTACGAATTGCATGCAAGGTTGATTAGGGGCAAATTGACGTCCCAGTCACGATGGTGGTGAGAAACGTACATAGCTTGTCCGTAAGTGTCCGGTTAAAGCACTCAGTAAGGCCATTCGTTTGGGAATTATAGACTGTCGTGTGGCGTGTAGCTCATGACTGGAGCAAGTTAACAAATTTAGGAATGAAGCACGGGGCTCGATCCTTAACTATTTGACGGGGAGCACCACGAAGCAGGACGACGTCCTGAAGAACGAAATCAGCGACGTCGGAGGCACCGCTGGTGGGGATAGCTAGCGCGATAGTGTACCGCGTTGTGCAATCAGTGGCGATTGCAATTCATTTGTTCCCGAAAATCGATTTCGGAAAAGCACAAGGAGGCCGAGACCGACGATGGAGAATGAGTCAGGAAAAACATCTGTTGGTTGAAGGTTACTATTGGGCTGAAACTGCGGCTTCTTCAGTCGCCGACACAGGTCACAAGCTGCAACGTAGTAGCGAAAATAGCGATAAAGGCCAGGCCAGAAAAACCTGTGGATGATGATGATGATAAGTTCTTTATTTACTCCCAAAAAAGGGAAACCAAACGAAAGACTGATTGCACTGCTTAGAGAAGGTCAGCAGGGATCCCTTGGGACTCTGCGGCCTCCAATGCTCGCCAAATGAGCTGGCGCTGTTGGGCGAGCTCGGTGGTACTCAGGAGGGACTCCCACGCATCCACTGTAGCTGTCTGCGTTGTGTCGTGTACATGTCCACACCATGTGAATGAATGTGGCCGGTTGTGAGCAGTGTTTGCATCTCGGTGCAATAAGATTTGGGAAAATTTTACTATATATAGCCGTGGGTTTGGAAAGGTTCCTGTATGTATTTTGCGCCAATGGACGGCGTCGCGCCGGGATAGTTCCCGGTGTGCAGGGGGGTATAGACACCGTTCGACCCGATAATGCTGGTGGATGTGCGTGTATGTAACAAGGCATAAGTGAGTGCCTTGGGGAGTGTCAGAGGAAGTGGCAGGCTGAGGAGGGTGCTCCACCCGGTAGCTGAGTTCTCGGGCTAGAGCATGCCCTTGTGCGTTCCCGCTGAACGCTCAATGGGCTGGGGCCCTTATGAGAAGACGAGGTGTAGACGGTAAGGGGAGAGATCGGAGGATAGTGTGCGCCTGTCGGGATATACGACCTGCATCGAAGTTACGAATGCCTGTTGGGAGTCGCTAACGACTACTTTGGTGGAGGGGTCGGTCAGAGCTAAGGCGATGGCAACCTTTTCCGCGGTGGTAACAGTTCCGGCGTTGAGGACGCTGCAGGCGTTGTGCCAGTTTTGGTGCGGTTCCAATGCAACCGCAACCACAGCGGGGCGACGGGGGTGGTGGGAAGCATCGGTATATGAACGTCGGGGCGACCGGTAAAACGTTTGTGGAGTTTTTTTGAGGATAACAGCGCGGGACACAGGACGGGAGCTCAAGATTAGAGGACGACACAACGAGCTCGGTCGGCTCTGCGCTCTGTATGATACTGTAGATGCATACGTTTGGGAAGTGGAGGTATACAAAGACTGAGTCTCTGCTCAGGCGTGAGGTCCATATATGTATAAGTCGCCCTCTGAGGGGTGATTCCTACCTGGCTCAGTACTGCACGACACGCATTTGTCAGCGAGAGGCGCTCGTAATGGGAAGTTAGACTCACTTCAATCAGCTCGTCGACTGTGTTGGAGTTCCCGAGGGTCATCAGTTTGGTGGTGGAAGTGGACCCAGTACTGTCTTGTATGCCTTGCGTAGTGATGCATCGAGTCGCTCCCGATCTGTTCGCGTGAGCGGAAGCTAAGGGGCAACGTAGGCAGTGCGCGTACGAACGAAGGTTTGTACGAGGCGAAAAGTTGGATTCGCGCATGCCCTTATGCTTGTTGGCGACTCTCTTGAGCAGGCGGCTGATCTGGATTACAGACTGATCTATTCGCTGAAGAGTAGTGGTGTTTCCTTCATTATCTTGTAGATGAAGGCCCAGAATACGGATTCGGTCGGTACGGGGTATGGGGGTGCCCTGTACTTGCAGGTTAAAGGATGCCGGAGGTGATCTAGGGCGTCTACCCTGGGTTGGGGCAATAATGTATTCGGACTTGGTGGCCGAGCAGGATAGGCTGACTGTGGTAAGGTAGGTACCAACGCGATCGATGGCTGTCTGCAGAGTCTCCTCGATCTAGCCGTCACTGCCTTGTGTAATCCACAGAGTGAGGTCCTCGTTGTATAGGCTGTGGTGCAAGTGGGGGATATCTGCCAAAGATCGGGTAGGCCAAGCAGCGCAATATTGAACAGGAGTGTGTACCCCGAATTCCAGGAGAGATGATGGAAGGATCTCCTGAGCCGGTGTCAAGTTGAACTGTGCAGTTCGTGAGAAAGTCGCGTATATATGCATACGTTCGTTGTCCCACCCCTAGGGTCTGGAGGTTCTGCAGAATGGCTTCGTGCCGGACATTGTTAAAGGCCTTCGCGACACCTAGACCAACTATCACTTTGGTGTCCAAAGTGCTCTGTGTCAGCACCTGATGCTTGAGCAAGAGCAGGATTTCGGGGGCCGCAAGGTGTGGTCGAAAACCAAACATCGTGTCTGGAAGTAGGTGATGTTCTTCTGGTAACGAAGAAGACGGGTCTGAATTACATGATCCAATAGTTTTCCCACGCAGGACGTGAGAGAAATGGGGCGGAGGTTAGAGAGAGTAGGTGGTTTGTCCAGCTTGGGGATGAGCACGAGGTTGGCGCATTTCCACTCTTGCGGTTGGCTCTCCGCTCCCAGCATGTTTGCGAAAGTCTGTCAGCCCATGAATCGAGGCGTCGTCGAGGTTCCGAAGCATACGGTTAGATATCCGGTCCGGGCCTGCAGCTGAGTTTGTCTTGAGACGATTGAGCTCGGCTCGTACCTCCGGTAAAGTGATGGGAGTATCTAAACGGACGTTTTCCTTCCCCACATAAGGAGGGAGAGATTTCACCGGTCCTGGGCGGATGTAGGTGTCTACTAGCGTCTGTTTGAGGGCGTCCGAGGTGCTGTGAAATTGGTGGAAGATATGCTGGAGCTGCTGGCGAGCTTGGAACTTGCTCCCTTCAGGGTCGAGGAGGTGACGGAGTAGTTTCCAGGTGCTTCTGGTCTTAAGAGCCTTATCCATCTGGTCACATATATTGTGCCAGGTTTGGCGTGTAAGCTCTACGGCGTAGTTCTCGATGTTTGTATGGACTCGGGCGAGCCGTCGTCGAAGATTATGATCCTACTTGCGAGTTTGCATTAGAGCCTCCAGCTTGCACTTGCGGTCCCTCAGTTGGGCGTAATATCTGTCGCAGTTTGGTACAGAGTCTTCCACAGCTACTTCAGCAGTGACATCTGCAACTTGTTTGAGGATGTTGGCTGACCTAGCGGCGATGTCTGTGATAGGTTGGGAAGAGCCTTGCTCTTTTCGCTTGGCGCGAAAGAAGTCCCAGTTGACCACTTTAGCTGGTCGCGTACGTTGTCGAGTAGGCTCCTGAATGACAAGATAAGTGGGAGGCTTAGCGCGGAACAGACAAGGACAAGAGAGGCACACAGGACGAGCGCTAGCTTACAGCCTCCCACTTATCATGTATTACCAACTAGCCCAGAACTCTACTTTGCTCCTGAATGACAATCTCCAGAACGTAGTGGTCGCTTCCGAATGTTTCCCGAGTATTGCACCAGGTAGCTGCAATCCCCGGTCCCGTAAGGGCGAGATCCGGGGTTGTGTGCCGCGAGACGCCCGTTCCTCTGCGAGTGGGTTGGGTGATATACGTTAAGAGGTTCAGATGGAGTGTGTGTCAATCGCGGCGCACGCTATCGTTCGTGAGTGACACTCCTAGGTGCCCTGCTGCTGGGGCGTCATGAATTTGGGCTCGACCAATAACGCGGAGATTAGTAGGGATAACGAACAAAAGGTCCGCACCATCTCGGCGCATGTTGCATCTCAAAAATGTATAGTCACGCCGCACGAACATATTGACGGAAGGATTTCAGTCGTCGTTGCGCAGCTAGTCGATAATGGGTCGTAGGGAAGGGTCAAGACTCTGCTTGGTGCCGACGTGCAGGAAGTCTGTGATGGACAACATGTAGTTGTCAGCAGCACAGTAGAGTAATTAGGAGGATCGACGGGATGGCGGGAGAAACTTCCAGAGTCTTGGTGCAAACGGCCTGACTGATAGGCAATATCAAATGTGCATTTCTCTAAGCGCAAGACCCAGCGACCTAAGCGTCCAGTAACGGTCTTTAATTGACGACCACTAATACAAGGCATGGTGGTCTGTCACTACGCGAAGGGGCCTCCCAAAGAAAAACGTCCAAACAAGTACGAGGCATACCCGTTGGGGTTCGGTAATTCGATAGTTGCGCTCAGATGGAGATATCAGGCGACTGGCATGATCAATTACACGGGAGATGCCATGCTGGAACAAAGCAAGAATAGCGCCAATGCCATGGTCACTGGCATCGGTTCGACCTCTGTAGGTACCGAAGGGTTGAAAAGGGCCAGGGCAGGTGGAGCGGTGAGGGTCGAAATCAGGGCTTGACAAGCGCGAGCTGTAAGGGTGCCAAGAGAAAGGTGAGTTCATCTTGAGGAGAGCGGTGAGCGGACGGGCAATGTTGGCGAAGTTCTGTATGAACCATCGTAAGCAAGAACAGGAGCCGATGAAACTGCGTACATCAGTTGGGGTACGCAGTTGGGGTACGAGGAAACTGCGTACATCAGGGGGGATGATGAACGGCAAGGTTGGGACGAGCGGGGCACGGGGTCTTGGGAGACGGTGAGTGGCTAGACATGCGCGGAGATGGCGATTAAAGTCATGAGGGTGCGTATCACAGAAAGAGTTTGAGTGTGGTCCATAGTCGACGCTGGGATCAGTATAGTAGCGAGGCCGAGGTGGCGGAACCGAACGGCTGCAGCAACGACGAGAAATGTGGCCGACACGTTAGCAGTTGAAGCAGATTGGCCGGTCGTCCGAGGTTCGCCATTATTCGGGGTTGCGCCAGGGGTAGCGGTATCGCTTCGGGAAGGGCGCGGTAGGAGCCGCAGCAGGTACGACAAGAGTAGATGGTTGCAAAGGTATCTGGGCATACTGCTGACCAGAGGTAAGGCTGACGTTGGAATTGAGGCCCACATTCACCAATTCCTAGCGGGCGACAGCTTGAGTCAAGGCTATAGTAGCGTCCACAGGGTGAGGGGTGAATACAACGGGGTTCATAGCCTCCAACGTTCTTCGAATGATCCTCGTCACGTTTGCCGGGTGGGACGGCTGATGGAGTGTTGGCAGATCATCGCACGAAGACGTAGCAGCTGTATTTGGCAAGAGGTCGAAGCGGGGACCTATGCGACAGTGTTTATCTTCCTCAAACCGCCGACTTATTTCTAGGATGGAGTCGCATGTCGTACAGTCTTTGCAAAGAAGAAGATTAAATTCGTCGTCGGCGATTCCCTTAACAATGTGGTCACCTCGTTGGCGTCTGACATGCCGCTGTCCACTTTACGGCTTAGACTAATACATACTGAATGTACGACACGTATGACTCGGCAGTTGACTGCGCTCGATAAGCAAGATGTTTTTGGCGCTGAGCTTGCGTCCAATAGGCTTTCCGAATAAGTCGCTCAGCTTCTGCCTGAAAACGTCCCAAGGTGTTAAATCTTCCTCGTGCGACTCAAACTACACGTGCGCCGTTCCCGCTAGGTAGAAAATCACGTTGGCAAGCATGACGGTAGCGTCCCAGCGGTTGTGCTTGCTAACCCGCTTATATATGGAGAACCAGTCTTCAACATCGATTTCATCAGTGCCTAAAAAGGTGCCCGGTTACCGAGGCTGTTCCATGACAACGGTCGACGCTGGTGTTGCTGCTGTGTATGCAGGCGGTGAAATTAAAGGTGCAAGCATGGGTAGAAAGTAACAAGATACTCGGAGAACTTCAGAACGGCTTTAGAAATGGTAGGCGCTTAGATGATAGCCTGTTTGTGCTTACCGAATGCAGCGAAACATCTAGAGTGGAAAATAGACCTTTGTATTTGGCCTTCCTGGACATAAACGGGGCGTACAACGTAAGCAGGGAGCTCCTGTGGAACATATTAAAAGAAGAAGGTATCGGTTATGAGATAACAGAGTTCCTACAGGAAATATACCGGGATAACAAATCAGAAATTACGTGGGAAGGGATAAGAAGTACGGAGGATGTCAAAGTATGCAAAGGATTAAGACAAGGCTGTCCTCTATCACCGGTGCTGTTCATGCTTTATATAATAAACCTGGAACGGAGGATACAAGACAGTTTTAACCTGTCATACAGATCAGGTGGAAAGGCGGTAGAGCAGCGCCTCCCCGGTTTGATGTATGCAGACGATATTGTGCTGCTAGCTGACAGTCTGGAAGAATTGCAAACTCTAGTTAAGTATTGCGGAGACGAAGGGGACGCTCTAGGCTTCAGTTTCAGCGCAGTTAAGTCGGGTCTGATGATTTTCAGCGGCCCAACTGATCAGGGTCTTAAAATACAAGGCCATGAAATACCTAGAGTAGCTGAATATAAATAGCTGGGGGTGTGGGTAAACGAAGGATTGAAATAAATTGGAAAGCATGAGCAATCACGTAAGGCCAAAGGGCGAATGAATGCCGGGATAATGAAGCAAAAGGCATTGTGGGGATACAATAGGTATGAGGTTTTGAGGGGTATTTGGAAAGGAATTATGGTGTCTGGACTTGCTTTCGGAAAAGCGGTTTTGTGCCTAAAATCAGAGGTACAGTCGACATTAGAAATAAATCAGAGATCCGTTGGACGATTAGCACTAGGTGCCCACGGCAAAACTACAAATGAGACGGTACAGGGAGATATGGGCTGGACATCTTTCGAAGTACGGGAAGCTCAGAGTAAAATATTATATGAGCAACGCCTTAGGAAATTGGACAGTAACAGATGGGCAGCTAAAGTATTTAAATACCTGTACTTCAAAAGCATGGACTCACAATGGAGGAAAAGAACTAGGAAATTAAATTGTAAGTACGCTAGTCACAAGGACAAAAAAATAATGAGCGTTAGACAACAGGTTAAAAACACAGAAGGTAAAAATTGGATAAATTCTATGGAAAAGAAACAGAATATGGAACTATACCGAAAGTGGAAAAGGCAGATCAGGAAGGAAGCTTTCTTTGATAACTCAAAACGCAGTGCCCTGCTTTTTGAGGCTAAATCAAGGTGCCTTTGAACACTCAGCCACACACAAAAAAAATTAACCATGAAGATGACGCATGTGCAGCATGGGGTAGGGTCAATTGTTTCCACATAATAGGGTCAATTGTTTCCACAGAAACAACTGACCCTATTATACTGGAATGTAGTGGTACCCATCCGGAAGTTGATGCAGGCGCAATCACTGTTCCTGACGCTTGGAGTTTAGAGATACCAGTGGCCGGGTGAATAAACCGGCGGTGGAAACTAGCAAAAAACGACTGGAAGATTGTTGGCTTAAAAGCAGAGAAGCGACATAATGTTAGTAATGTAGGAACAAAATTTAATAAATAGAATGATGGTTTAGTTAACCATTCTAAATCAATAATTAAGATATATGTAGAAAAATGAGCATGATAGCTACTGTTACCACCCTGTTTCAAAGGGGACGCTCCTATATTCCATCCATCCATCCATGGATGGGGAAACATCGAGTGGCATGCTTAAAGAATCAAGCTGGTGGCTACTCCGGAGCTCCAGGTTTTGACCGTGGGATAGTGTCACTCTGCACACTCCACCAGACCGTTACGGGGCGTTTCCGAGCGGTAAGAGTCCGAGTCAGGATCACCTTCCGAACACCAGAGCACACAACACAACAGCTTCAGATTCAGTGGCGTTGTCGTTCGACCCAGCGTCCAAAACATTCTCGTCGTCTTTGGCATCTCGACTACCCACCGTAACAATATTGTCTAGGAATAGCATATATATATATACATCATTTGTTTATTAATTGATTTGAATTCAAAAGTAGCCCATTCTTATTCTTAATATTTCGCATTTCTGCGCTCCTTCATCTCCATTTCTGGCGCGACAACATTTTTCCTATCATGAAAGTTTATATGATGTTGTCGCCTTTAATGTTTCGAATATTTAATAGACAACTTCACGTGAAATAAGTTCACGCTGAAAAATGCCTTCACTAACTGGAAAAACAGACGATTTTCCTTGCAAACTAACCTGCTACTACAGCTGTTAAAACAAATTACGACAAACAGATGTTGGGTTTTGCCGGCATATGCATTTAGAATATTCATGGCTACCAAATAAAAAATACACTTGCTTACCTAACCTGAACAGACTGCTTGATGAGTTCGCTTTTTTTAAGTATATTCTACAAAAACTCATTAATATTGATAGTGCGCGCATTTGCGATGCCCTAGCATCAAGTGAAACGTGTTTTTTTGTCTTAAATATGCATTGTCGACCGCACAAAACAGTTTGTTGTTTTGTTGTCTGCATTGTACTAAAGGGTTGCTTTCTTATTCCATTTGTAGAATTAATGAGCTTAAATTATTTAAAAGAAAAATTGTAATTTATATTGGCACAGGTGATTTTACTTTCTCAGATAAACATTCTAAGAACTCCTCCCCAAAGTTTCGTTTGGGACCTCCTGCTGAATAGTATTGCTACACGTATTTTATTTCGAGCAGGTTAATTGATTGATTATATATTGTTGCGTTCTTCGGCTGATAACGCCCTCTTTCACGCGGAACGTATCGTTCCGTCTTGTTCATGATGACGCGTATGATAAGCCCCGATATCGGGGGCAATATAAGCGCCTCGTCCGAGCGCTGCGTCGCTCTTTCCTGCCCGGCTGCGAGATGGAATAAAGGCATTCCTGACAAGCTTGCTTGTCGTTCGTCGAAACACTCAGAAAAGTAACAGCTGGTGGGGTCGACGGTGAAACATCTATTTTGTTCACCAAGCAGCTAATTGTCCCCGAATAAGTGAAGGGGCACTGGGTAGAAAGCAGCCAGATTCTTTCCTCGGAAAATTTCGGTCGTAGCAAGATGGATTTCGGTGCGATTGTGAAGCCCGAATTAATGCTCTTAGCAGAAGGGTTTGGCGTGAAGGCGACAAAAGCCATGAGAAAGCCCGATATCATCTCGGCCATTGAAAAGTGTGGCGCGGGGGCCAACGAAATTTTAGGATGTTGGACCGAGGTGCAGAGGAGACGGAAAAAGGGAAGAACTTGACCTAGAGATGCTCAAGCAAAAGGTTAAGAAGGAGAATGAAGCGACGGCGGTCGATATATCGACGAAAGTTGACATGCGAAGCCACTTGCAGCCCTTCCGCGTCGGGGGAGACATAGGTCTCTACTTGGTGAATTTCGAGCTGGTGTGCAAAAGGTTGGGCTTCGTGGAGTCGAGCTGGCCACAAAGGATTCTGAGCTTACTGCCAGCCGAAGTTGCCGACGTTTTGGCCAGGTTAGATCCTGAAGAGGCGGACAGGAGCCTAAAAGTTTAGGCTGTCCCCTGAGGTTTTTCGAATTAAGTTTCAAGAGGCAAAGAAAAACCCAGAAGAAAGCTATGCTGAGTTTGCTTACAAGTTATTAGGCTTTCTAGAGAGCTGGCTCCGTGGAGTAGACTCTTATGAGGATCGTGAAAATCTGCTGGCACAGATTGCGCTCGAGCAGTTTTTCTGTTCTATTCCTTCAACCCTGAAGGATTGGATTCAGGACAGGCCAGATGTAAAACTGTACAAGTGGCGGCTGATTACGCAGACTTGTATTGCTCCAGACACGGAAAGAAAGTTGATAACGAAAAGCCTGGCTTAGTCCGAAGTCACGAACAAGGAAAACGTCGTGCTTTGTCAAAAAGAGTTGAGGGTTCGACAGATGTTTCACCTTCAAATGAAGTGTTGGATTCAGACAAGCCAAAGCTAAAATCCAAGTTGTTTGAAGCAAGAAAGCCCATTGTTTGCTACAAGTGTCGCCAACCGGGTCATGTGGCTTCAGGTTGTCGTGTGCCTAAAGTGTCCCCGGTCAACTTCTGCATGGATAAGGCAGACGACCTGCTTAAGCCATATTTGTACGACATAGAAGTAAATGGCCAGTCTTGCAAGGCACTGAGAGACACCGGAGCTACGCACGACCTGGTTCATTCCTCACGAATCAGGCAAGACGATTTCACAGGCGATTGCGTGTGGGTTCGCCAGGCCCTGGAAGATCGCACAATCAGCTTGCCAGTAGCCAGAGTAAAACTAGACGGGCCTTTTGGTGCAGTAGACACTGAGGCGGCAGTATCCGACAGGGTATTGCCCAGCTGCCCGCATATTCTTTCGAACAGAACGGCAAGGCAGCTAAATTACGCGGGCATCTCGCTTGATATGAATCCCGTTCTAGTGGTCACTCGCTCCATGACGAAAGCGAACAGGCCCGAGCCACAAACGCTTGCGACGAAGCCAGAAACTGATAAGTCTGATAGCGAAACTGCAGAAGCCATGCCAGAAGATGTGCTCAAAGAAGCGGACGTGACCACAAGGTTTAGCCGGAAAGCGCGAACTTCGGTAATCTGGTAAAGCTTGATAAAACCACGCTCATCAGTGAACAGGCCACTGACCCAACGCTGGCAAGATGTCGAGATAGTCTGGGAAAAAATGTAGCACCAAATATCTCGTTCTGTGTGAAGAATGGCCTCGTTTATCGCCATTTTAAGGACAAAGGCGGAAATGAAGTAGACCAGCTGGTAGTTCCGCACAAGTACAGACGGGACCTCTTAGAACTTGTTCATAAGGAAGGATGGTCGGGGCACTTAGGAATCACGAAAACGAAGTGCAGGCTCTTGGCAGAGTACTATTGGCCTGACTGCTTCAAGGACGTGGAGGAGTGTGTTCGTTCGTGCGACACGTGTCAAAGGACGGGAATGCCGAACGAGCGAATAAAGGCTCCCCTTACCTTGGTGCCGATAATTACTGAACCATTCAGGAGGCTTGTGATAGATGTCGTAGATCCCCTACCTACCACCAAGGCTGGTTATAGATATCTATTAACTGCGGTCTGCCCGGCGAGCAAGTTTCCCGAGGCCGTGCCTATGAAAGATCAGACTTCTGTCGAGGTGGTAGACAGTCTTCTATCAATTTTCTCTCGGATCGGGTTCCCAGCTGAGATTCAGTGTGAACTTGGTGGCGTTCTCACGAGTCCTTTAACAAGCAGTTTTTTTTTCAAAGGTGTGGCATCAAAATTTTGCACAGTTCGGTAAACCACCCACAAAGTAATAGCGTGGAGAGAACGCATTCGGTCATGAAACGTATCCTCAGGGCCTTATGCTACGAGAAGAAAAAATATTGGGACTTGGCTTTGCTAGCTATGCTTTTCGCTCTGCGGACCGTCGCTCACGAGTCCACGGGTTTTACGCATGCGGAATTGGTCTACGAAAAAAACCTTCGTTCACCTTTGCGACTACTGCGTGAGGGCTGGGAAGGCCAAGAAGAAAACCCCTTGGTAACGGAGTATGTGCTCTCAATACTGAACCGCCTGCACAAAACTCGAGAGCTGGTTGAAGCAAATCTTGAAAAGGCTCGAGCTCGGGGTAAGGTTTACTATGACAAAAACAGTCGCCTCCGAGTGTACAAGGAAGGAGACAAAGTGCTGCTCTTACGATCTGCAGGGGCAAATAAATTGCAAGTTCAATGGGACGGACCAGCGACTATCCAGCAAAAGCTATCTGAGACAAACTATGTCGTAAAACTTCCTGGACGTCGTAAAGAGGCACGCATATATCACTGCAACCTAATGAAGCCCTACGTGGAAAGAGTGCAAGTCGTCAGCATCACACTAAACCAACCAGAGGAAGTTCGGCCTCATATTCCTTACTTGGAGAAAACCGGCAGAATGTTGACTGTCGAAGAAATTTTGGAGGCTACTGCTGATACGAAACTTGGTAGCGATGAGCTGGCGGATCTGACTGCCCTAGTCAAAAAAATACCAACATCTGTTTTCTACAATTCCCGGAAAGACCACCCTAGTCCAGCACAATATTGAAGTGACTAGTCAGTCGCCAATTCAGTGCAAATCATATTGCTTTTCCCCACGTCAAGAAAAACTTTTGAAAGATGCTGTAGATCAAATGCTTGAACTACAGCTAATCGAGAAGGGAGAAAGTGATTATGTGTCTCCTATGATTTTAGTAGAGACTCCCGGCAAAGATCCGCGTCCATGTGTGGACTACCGGAAGTTAAATGCCGTTACGGTAACGAAGGTCTACCCAATCCCGAACATTGAAGCCTGCACCGAGAAAGCAAGCAGGGCAAAGTCCATATCGGTCATCGATCTTGTCAGGGGATACTGGCAAGTACCACTTACTTAACGCGCAAGCAACCTGTCCGCATTCATGACTCCATTCGGTATCTTCAAGCCACTTGTTCTAAGTTTTGGTCTAAAAAATTCTCCGTATGCATTTTCAAGGCTAATGAATCAGGTTCTAGCCGGAACAGAGGATTTCTCATTGCCCTACTTGGACGATATAGCACTTTTTTTCAGGCAAATGGGCGGACCACCTCCAACATTTGCAGAAGGTCTTCGCTCGCTTGCGAGACGCAGGCTTAACGGTCAAGGCTGCGAAGTGTAAATTCGCCCGTAATGAAGTGGAATATCTGGGTTATATAGTCGGCCAAGGAGTCAGACAACCACAACAACTTAAAGTTCAGGCTATCAAGGAGTTTCCTTTGCAGCAAACGAAGAAGGGGTTGATGTCTTTCATCGGATTGGTGAATTACTACCACCAGTATATTCCCCGGTTCTCGGAAAAGGCGAGTCCGCTGACAGATGCCCTCAAGAAAAAGGAACCCAATAAAATTCTGTGGGACGATCGTAAGCGTAAAGCGTTCGAGTTCCTGAAGCTGTCGTTGATAACTCAGCCTGTGCTGGCTACTTCAGACTACACGAGGCCTTTCTTGGTACAATGTGACGCTAGCGAAAGAGGGATGGGCGTGGTGCTAAGCCAAGAAAACCAAAAGGGGGAAGAAAATCCTATTTTGTTCGCCAGCAGGAATCTTACTTCGAGGGAGCAAGCTTACAGTACTATTGAGAAAGAATGTGCTTGCTTGGTGTGGGCTGTCGAAAAGCTTCGCTGTTACCTCTGGGGCACTGAATTTATTCTCATTACCGATCATCGACCGTTGACATGGCTCCAGCAACTGTCTCAAAAGAACGGCAGATTGCTCCGGTGAAGTTTAACTCTCCAGGAATATGCTTTTGTCGTAAAGCATAAGAGAGGTAAACTTCACGCAATCACAGATTTTTTAAGTCGGGCGCACGAATAAGTATGCCATCTTGTGTTCTTGTTCCTTTGCTCATCTGCATCAATGTAAATAGTCTCATCATGCAATCATTCATGCACACTACTCTTTTCAAAGTTTTCGATAGTAATTTTTTGAAGGTGAAAATCTGGTTGCCTTTAGAAAGACTTGTGGGCAGTGTAATGTGGAAAAGAAACGACACTTTTGGTGAACAAGATGGAGGTTTCGGGCAACTCGGTGGCTTCTGTGAGGCTTGGTTGTTGTTGTTGTTGTTCTCCGTCTACTCAGCCGTCAGCCTCTTTCAAGAATGCATGAGTCACCGGCAGCATCAACCGAAGGTTGCAAGAGACATGCACCTTCAGGTCAACGCTGTAATCCTGGGCAGTACAGTCTACACCTTTTCAACGGCACGGAGGTCGCGGCACTGACGTTTGCTTCTTTTCATGGTTGTGCTACACCTACCGGCCAGAGCGCTGTGGTGATGTGCTGTGGTGATGTGCAGTGGTGATGTGCTTGTCCTTTCATCTGTGGACTACGCCACACCGAATCGCCGAAGCGGGACTTCACCTGTGCTGAACTGGTCGTCATGACTGTTTTATGGATCAGCGGTGTTATTCAAGGACCTCACTGTGGTTGACTTGCGAATGTCGGCTAGTTCACGGTTGTGTACAACAGCGGAGTGAAAACTTATTCAATTTGCCTGATGCCATCCTAAAAGGGGGAGGAGATGTTACGTTCTTCGGCTGATAACGCCCTCTTTCACGCGGAACGTATCGTTCCGTCTTGTTCATGATGACGCGTATGATAAGCCCCGATATCGGGGGCAAATAATGGGCATATAATTTGAACTTTGCACTACAACTTCGTCATATATCTT
Organism: Amblyomma maculatum; assembly: GCF_055883805.1. NCBI lineage: Eukaryota > Metazoa > Arthropoda > Arachnida > Ixodida > Ixodidae > Amblyomma > Amblyomma maculatum. The sequence goes on along the minus strand of NC_139346.1, from coordinate 12,574,027 downwards.
TGAAAAGATAATGACGAGTAGAACACTGAACGGAGCCATTATTTGTCTAATTCGGTTCAACCGTGGTTAAACCACGTCCAACTTTTTCTTCTTTCAGCTATTGCTCTTTGCATGAATGCTTGCTTGGGATACATAGTTGCGTTCTAAGGGAGGATTTATGTACCACACGGACTGCTCAAGGACTTCAGGATTGCCTCTCACCCGCATAACCCTGGAAACCTGGCAACAAGGTTGCCTGTAGTTTAACGTCTCCGCAATAAGCTGTTGCGGTATTCGCACGTGTGTCGTGGAGCAGGGGCAAACTTACCGATATGAGGAGTGTTAGGTTAACCTTAAAGAATCCACATGCGCTGAAGCACATTTGGTCCGAGTCCAGGCAGTCGTGAAGGAAGCGGACCTGAAAATGAATGGCGAAGTTGGAGCAAACATGATTCTGCAGTTCATTCTCAGCCCTGCATGAAAATTGTTTGCTGTGACAACAAATTACAAGAAAAAGTATTAGCTATATCATAGGGGCAGCATGAATACGCTCGTACAGCTTGCTGTGAGAGTACCGGGATTTTGCGACTGTAATTCCGAAGCTGATACCTTGATTGGATGAAGGGCAGAGCCTTTTGAATCGGGGAGCAGCGCCACCTGTCGACAAATCCATCAAGCGTAGGGGAGCTGCATCTACTAGCAGTAATAGGTTTTGGTTTGTGAGTTTAATGTCCCAAAGCGACTCAGTCTTTGAGAGACGTCATTGTGGAGGACTCCTCACACAAAAGGACACGGGCGTCTTGCCTTTCGCCTTGATCGAAAAGCGGCCGCCGCGGCCGGGATTCAATACCGCCCGGGATTCAACCACTGCATCCCGGGCGGGATTCAACCACTGCACCCGGGATTCAACCACTGCACCACCGCGGCGAGTGGCAATAAAAGGGGGAATATTACTGCTTCTATTCTGTTTATAAAAGCGGCAGCAGACTCTCTGTAGACATGTATTGGCTGATCTCCCTAACTAGCTGCGGCTGCAAGCTAATGCAGCATATCATCAATAGAAAAGTTGCCTCCGTTTCTACACAAACGCTAACATTTTCCCTTCAAACTACGTGCAGGGAGTATTCTGGTTCATAAAAGCGGCAGCAGACTGTCTGTAGACATGTATAGGCCCATCTCGGTAACTAGCTGCGGCAGCAAGCTAATGACGCATATAATCAATTGAAAAGTTGCCTCCGTTTCTGCACAAACTGTGAGACTTTCCCTTGAAACTACGTGCAAAAAGTATTCTGGTTCATAAAAGCGGCAGCAGACTGTCTCTAGACATGTATAGGCCCATCTCGCTAACTAGCTGCGGCTGCAAGCTAATGCAGCATATCATCAATTGAAAAGTTGCCTCCGTTTCTGCACAAACTGTGAGACTTTCCCTTGAAACTACGTGCAAAGAGTTATCCGGTTTATAAAAGCGGCAGCAGACTGTCTCTAGACATGTATAGACCCATCTCGCTAACTAGGTGCGGCTGCAAGCTAATGCAGCATATCATCAATTGCAAACTTGCCTCCGTTTCTGCACAAACTCTAAAACTTTCCCTTGAAACTACGTGCAAAGAGTATTCCGATTTATAAAAGTGGCAGCAGACTGTCTATAGGCATGTATAGGCCCATCTCGCTAACTAGCTGCGGCTGCAAGCTAATGCAGCATATCATCAATTGAAAAGTTGCCTCCGTTTCTGCACAAACGCGCACACTTTCCCTTGAAACTACGTGCAAAGAGTATTCTGGTTCATAAAAGCGGCAGCAGACTGTCTGTATACATGTATAGGCCCATCTCGCTAACTAGCTGCGGCTGCAAGCTAATTCAGCATATAATCAATAGAAAAGTTGCCTCCGTTTCTGCACAAACGCACACACTTTCCCTTGAAACTACGTGCGAAGAGTATTCCGGTTCATAAAAGCGGCAGCAGACTGTATACATGTATAGGTCCATCTCGCTAACTAGCTGCGGCTGCAAGCTAATGCAGCATATCATCAATTGAAAAGTTGTCTCCGTTTCTGCACAAACGCACACACTTTCCCTTGAAACTACGTGCAAAGAGTGTTCTGGTTCATAAAAGCAGGAGCACACTGTCTGTATACATGTATAGGTCCATGTCGCTAACTAGCTGCGGCTGCAAGCTAATGCAGCATATCATCAATTGAAAAGTTGTCTCCATTTCTACACAAACGCACACACTTTCCCTTGAAACTACCTGCGAAGAGTATTCTGGTTCATAAAAGCGGCAGCAGACTGTCTGTATACATGTATAGGTCCATGTCGCTAACTATCTGCGGCTGCAAGCTAATGCAGCATATCATCAATTAAAAAATTGTCTCCGTTTCTGCACAAACGCACACACTTTCCCTTGAAACTACGTGCAAAGAGTATTCTGGTTCATAAAAGCGGCAGCAGACTGTCGGCATACATGTATAGGTCCATCTCGCTAACTAGCTGCGGCTGCAAGCTAATGCAGCATATCATCGATTGAAAAGTTGCCTCCGTTTCTGCACAAACGCACACACTTTCCCTTGAAACTGCGTGCAAAGAGTATTCTGATTCATATAAGCGGCAGCAGACTGTCTGCAGACATGTATAGGTCCATCTCGCTAACTAGCTGAGGCTGCAAGCTAATGAGCATATCATCAATTGAAAAGTTGTCTCCGTTTCTGCAAAAACGCACACACTTTCCCTTGAAACTACGTGCAAAGAGTATTCTGGTTCATAAAAGCGGCAGCAGACTGTCTGTATACATGTATAGGCCCATCTCGCTAACTAGCTGCGGCTGCAAGCTAATTCAGCATATAATCAATAGAAAAGTTGTCTCCGTTTCTGCACAAACGCACACACTTTCCCTTGAAACTACGTGCAAAGAGTATTCCGGTTCATAAAAGCGGCAGCAGACTGTATACATGTATAGGTCCATCTCGCTAACTAGCTGCGGCTGCAAGCTAATGCAGCATATCATCAATTGAAAAGTTGTCTCCGTTTCTGCACAAACGCACACACTTTCCCTTGAAACTACGTGCAAAGAGTGTTCTGGTTCATAAAAGCGGCAGCACACTGTCTGTATACATGTATAGGTCCATGTCGCTAACTAGCTGCGGCTGCAAGCTAATGCAGCATATCATCAATTGAAAAGTTGTCTCCGTTTCTGCACAAACGCACACACTTTCCCTTGAAACGACGTGCAAAGAGTATTCTGGTTCATAAAAGCGGCAGCAGACTGTCTGTATACATGTATAGACCCATCTCGCTAACTAGCTGCGGCTGCAAGCTAATGCAGCATATCATCAATTGAAAAGTTGCCTCCGTTTCTGCACAAACGCGCACACTTTCCCTTGAAACTGCGTGCAAAGAGTATTCTGATTCATATAAGCGGCAGCAGACTGTCTGCAGACATGTATAGGTCCATCTCGCTAACTAGCTGAGGCTGCAAGCTAATGAGCATATCATCAATTGAAAAGTTGTCTCCGTTTCTGCACAAACGCACACACTTTCCCTTGAAACTACGTGCAAAGAGTATTCTGGTTCATAAAAGCGGCAGCAGACTGTCTGTATACATGTATAGGCCCATCTCGCTAACTAGCTGCGGCTGCAAGCTAATTCAGCATATAATCAATAGAAAAGTTGCCTCCGTTTCTGCACAAACGCACACACTTTCCCTTGAAACTACGTGCAAAGAGTATTCCGGTTCATAAAAGCGGCAGCAGACTGTATACATGTATAGGTCCATCTCGCTAACTAGCTGCGGCTGCAAGCTAATGCAGCATATCATCAATTGAAAAGTTGTCTCCGTTTCTGCACAAACGCACACACTTTCCCTTGAAACTACGTGCAAAGAGTGTTCTGGTTCATAAAAGCGGCAGCACACTGTCTGTATACATGTATAGGTCCATGTCGCTAACTAGCTGCGGCTGCAAGCTAATGCAGCATATCATCAATTGAAAAGTTGTCTCCGTTTCTGCACAAACGCACACACTTTCCCTTGAAACGACCTGCAAAGAGTATTCTGGTTCATAAAAGCGGCAGCAGACTGTCTGTATACATGTATAGGTCCATGTCGCTAACTAGCTGCGGCGGCAAGCTAATGCAGCATATCATCAATTGAAAAGTTGTCTCCGTTTCTGCACAAACGCACACACTTTCCCTTGAAACTACGTGCAAAGAGTATTCTGGTTCATAAAAGCGGCAGCAGACTGTCGGCATACATGTATAGGTCCATCTCGCTAACTAGCTGCGGCTGCAAGCTAATGCAGCATATCATCAATTGAAAAGTTGCCTCCGTTTCTGCACAAACGCACACACTTTCCCTTGAAACTGCGTGCAAAGAGTATTCTGATTCATATAAGCGGCAGCAGACTGTCTGCAGACATGTATAGGTCCATCTCGCTAACTAGCTGAGGCTGCAAGCTAATGAGCATATCATCAATTGAAAAGTTGTCTCCGTTTCTGCAAAAACGCACACACTTTCCCTTGAAACTACGTGCAAAGAGTATTCTGGTTCATAAAAGCGGCAGCAGACTGTCTGTATACATGTATAGGCCCATCTCGCTAACTAGCTGCGGCTGCAAGCTAATTCAGCATATAATCAATAGAAAAGTTGTCTCCGTTTCTGCACAAACGCACACACTTTCCCTTGAAACGACGTGCAAAGAGTATTCTGGTTCATAAAAGCGGCAGCAGACTGTCTGTATACATGTATAGGCCCATCTCGCTAACTAGCTGCGGCTGCAAGCTAATGCAGCATATACTCAATAGAAAAGTTGTCTCCGTTTCTGCACAAGCGCACACACTTTCCATTGAAACTACGTGCAAAGAGTATTCCGGTTCATAGAAGAGGCAGCAGACTGTCTGTATAAATGTATAGGTCCATCTCGCTAACTTGCTGCGGCTGCAAGCTAATGCAGCGTATAATCAATAGAAAAGTTGTCTCTGTTTCTGCACAAACGCACACACTTTCCCTTGAAACTACGTGCAAAGAGTATTCTGGTTCATAAAAGCGGAAGCAGACTATCTGTGTACATGTATAGGTCCATCTCGCAAACTAGCTGCGGCTGCAAGCTAATGCAGCATATCATCAATTGAAAAGTTGTCTCCGTTTCTGCACAAACGCACACACTTTCCCTTGAAACTACGTGCAAAGAGTATTTCGGTTCATAAAAGCGGAAGCAGACTGTCTGTATACATGTATAGGTCCATCTCGCTAACTAGCTGCGGCTGCAAGCGAATGCAGCATATCAATTGAATAGTCTCCGTTTCTGCACAAACGCACACACTTTCCCTTGAAACTACGTGCAAAGAGTGTTCTGGTTCATAAAAGCGGCAGCAGACTGTCTGTATACATGTATAGGTCCATCTCGCTAACTAGCTGCGGCTGCAAGCTAGTACAGCATATCATCAATTGAAAAGTTGTCTCCGTTTCTGCACAAACGCACACACTTTCCCTTGAAACTACGTGCAAAGAGTATTCTGGTTCATAAAAGCGGCAGCAGACTGTCTGTATGCATGTATAGGCCCATCTCGCTAACTAGCTGCGGCTGCAAGCTAATGCAGCATATAATCAATAGAAAAGTTGTCTCCGTTTCTGCACAAACGCACACACTTTCCATTGAAACTACGTGCAAATAGTATTCCGGTTCATTGAAGCGGCAGCAGACTGTCTGTATACATGTATAGGTCCATCTCGCTAACTAGCTGCGGCTGCAAGCTAATGCAGCGTATAATCAATAGAAAAGTTGTCTCTGTTTCTGCACAAACGCACACACTTTCCCTTGAAGCTACGTGCAAAGAGTATTCTGGTTCATAAAAGCGGAAGCAGACTATCTGTATACATGTATAGGTCCATCTCGCTAACTAGCTGCGGCTGCAAGCTAATGCAGCATATCATCAATTGAAAAGTTGTCTCCGTTTCTGCACAAACGCACACACTTTCCCTTGAAACTACGTGCAAAGAGTATTCCGGTTCATAAAAGCGGCAGCAGACTGTCTGTATACATGTATAGGTCCATCTCGCTAACTAGCTGCGGCTGCAAGCTAATGCAGCATATCATCCATAGAAAAGTTGTCTCCGTTTCTGCACAAACGCACACACTTTCCCTTGAAACTACGTGCAAAGAGTATTCCGGTTCATAAAAGCGGCAGCAGACTGTCTGTATACATGTATAGGTCCATCTCGCTAACTAGCTGCGGCTACAAGCTAATGCAGCATATAATCAATTGAAAAGTCTCCGTTTCTGCACAAACACACACACTTTCCCCTGAAACTACGTGAAAAGAGTATTGTGGTTCATAAAACCGGCAGCAGACTGTCTGTATACATGTATAGGTCCATCTCGCTAACTAGCTGCGGCTGCAAGCTAATGCAGCATATCATCAATTGAAAAGTTGCCTCCGTTTCTGCACAAACGCACACACTTTCCCTTGAAACTACGTGCAAAGAGTATTCTGGTTCATAAAAGCGGCAGCAGACTGTCTGTATACATGTATAGGTCCATCTCGCCAACTAGCTGCGGCTGCAAGCTACTTCAGCATATAATCATTAGAAAAGGTGTTTCCGTTTCTGCACAAACGCACACACTTTCCCTTGAAACTACGTGCAAAGAGTATTCTGGTTTATGAAAGCGGCAGCAGACTGTCTGCATACATGTATAGGTGCATCTCGCTAACTAGCTGGTACTGCAAGCTAATGCAGCATATAATCAATAGAAAAGTTGTCTCCGTTTCTGCACAAACGCACACACTTTCCCTCGAAACTACGTGCAAAGAGTATTCTGGTTCAGAAATGCGGCAGCAGACTGTCTGTATAAATGTATAGGTCCATCTCGCTAACTAGCTGCGGCTGCAAGCTAATGCAGCATATAATCAATAAAAAACTTGTCTCTGTTTCTGCACAAACGCACACACTTTCCCTTGAAACTACGTGCAAAGAGTATTCTGGTTCATAAAAGCTGCAGCAGACTGTCTGTATACATGTATAGGTCCATCTCGCTAACTAGCTGCGGCTGCAAGCTAATGCAGCATATAATCAATAGAAAAGTTGTCTCCGTTTCTGCACAAACGCACACACTTTCCCTTGAAACTACGTGCAGAGAGTATTCTGGTTCATAAAAGCGGCAGCAGACTGTCTGTATACATGTATAGGTCCATCTCTCTAAATAGCTGCGGCTGCAAGCTAATTCAGCATATAATCAATAGAAAAGTTGTCTCCGTTTCTGCACAAACGCACACACTTTCCCTTGAAACTACGTGCAAAGAGTATTCTGGTTCATAAAAGCGGAAGCAGACTATCTGTATACATGTATAGGTCCATCTCGCTAACTAGCTGCGGCTGCAAGCTAATGCAGCATATCATCAATTGAAAAGTTGTCTCCGTTTCTGCACAAACGCACACACTTTCCCTTGAAACTACGTGCAAAGAGTATTTCGGTTCATAAAAGCGGCAGCAGACTGTCTGTATACATGTATAGGTCCATCTCGCTAACTAGCTGCGGCTGCAAGCGAATGCAGCATATCATCAATTGAAAAGTTGTCTCCGTTTCTGCACAAACGCACACACTTTCCCTTGAAACTACGTGCAAAGAGTGTTCTGGTTCATAAAAGCGGCAGTAGACTGTCTGTATACATGTATAGGTCCATCTCGCTAACTAGCTGCGGCTGCAAGCTAATACAGCATATCATCAATTGAAAAGTTGTCTCCGTTTCTGCACAAACGCACACACTTTCCCTTGAAACTACGTGCAAAGAGTATTCTGGTTCATAAAAGCGGCAGCAGACTGTCTGTATACATGTATAGGCCCATCTCGCTAACTAGCTGCGGCTGCAAGCTAATGCAGCATATAATCAATAGAAAAGTTGTCTCCGTTTCTGCACAAACGCACACACCTTCCATTGAAACTACGTGCAAAGAGTATTCCGGTTCATTGAAGCGGCAGCAGACTGTCTGTATACATGTATAGGTCCATCTCGCTAACTAGCTGCGGCTGCAAGCTAATGCAGCGTATAATCAATAGAAAAGTTGTCTCTGTTTCTGCACAAACGCACACACTTTCCCTTGAAGCTACGTGCAAAGAGTATTCTGGTTCATAAAAGCGGAAGCAGACTATCTGTATACATGGATAGGTCCATCTCGCTAACTAGCTGCGGCTGCAAGCTAATGCAGCATATCATCAATTGAAAAGTTGTGTCCGTTTCTGCACAAACACACACACTTTCCCCTGAAACTACGTGAAAAGAGTATTGTGGTTTATAAAACCGGCAGCAGACTGTCTGTATACATGTATAGGTCCATCTCACTAACTAGCTGCGTCTGCAAGCTTATGCAGCATATCATCAATTGAAAAGTTGCCTCCGTTTCTGCACAAACGCACACACTTTCCCTTGAAACTACGTGCAAAGAGTATTCTGGTTCACAAAAGCGGCAGCAGACTGTCTGTATACATGTATAGGTCCATCTCGCCAACTAGCTGCGGCTGCAAGCTAATGCAGCATATCATCAATTGAAAAGTTGTCTCCGTTTCTGCACAAACGCACACACTTTCCCTTGAAACTACGTGCAAAGAGTATTTCGGTTCATAAAAGCGGCAGCAGACTGTCTGTATACATGTATAGGTCCATCTCGCTAACTAGCTGCGGCTGCAAGCGAATGCAGCATATCATCAATTGAAAAGTTGTCTCTGTTTCTGCACAAACGCACACACTTTCCCTTGAAACTACGTGCAAAGAGTGTTCTGGTTCATAAAAGCGGCAGCAGACTGTCTGTATACATGTATAGGTCCATCTCGCTAACTAGCTGCGGCTGCAAGCTAATACAGCATATCATCAATTGAAAAGTTGTCTCCGTTTCTGCACAAACGCACACACTTTCCCTTGAAACTACGTGCAAAGAGTATTCTGGTTCATAAAAGCGGCAGCAGACTGTCTGTATACATGTATAGGCCCATCTCGCTAACTAGCTGCGGCTGCAAGCTAATTCAGCATATAATCAATAGAAAAGGTGTCTCCGTTTCTGCACAAACGCACACACTTTCCCTTGAAACTACGTGCAAAGAGTATTCCGGTTCATTGAAGCGGCAGCAGACTGTCTGTATACATGTATAGGTCCATCTCGCTAACTAGCTGCGGCTGCAAGCTAATGCAGCATATAATCAATAGAAAAGTTGTCTCTGTTTCTGCACAAACGCACACACTTTCCCTTGAAGCTACGTGCAAAGTGTATTCTGGTTCATAAAAGCGGAAGCAGACTATCTGTATACATGTATAGGTCCATCTCGCTAACTAGCTGCAGCTGCAAGCTAATGCAGCATATCATCAATTGAAAAGTTGTCTCCGTTTCTGCACAAACGCACACACTTTCCCTTGAAACTACGTGCAAAGAGTATTCCGGTTCATAAAGGCGGCAGCAGACTGTCTGTATACATGTATAGGTCCATCTCGCTAACTAGCTGCGGCTGCAAGCTAATGCAGCATATCATCAATTGAAAAGTTGCCTCCGTTTCTGCACAAACGCACACACTTTCGCTTGAAACTACGTGCAAAGAGCATTCTGGTTCACAAAAGCGGCAGCAGACTGTCTGTATACATGTATAGGTCCATCTCACTAACTAGCTGCGGCTGCAAGCTAATTTAGCATATAATCAATAGAAAAGGTGTTTCCGTTTCTGCACAAACGCACACACTTTCCCTTGAAACTACGTGCAAAGAGTATTCCGGTTCATTGAAGCGGCAGCAGACTGTCTGTATACATGTATAGGTCCATCTCGCTAACTAGCTGCGGCTGCAAGCTAATGCAGCATATCATCAATTGAAAAGTTGTCTCCGTTTCTGCACAAACGCACACACTTTCCCTTGAAACTACGTGCAAAGAGTGTTCTGGTTCATAAAAGCGGCAGCACACTGTCTGTATACATGTATAGGTCCATGTCGCTAACTAGCTGCGGCTGCAAGCTAATGCAGCATATCATCAATTGAAAAGTTGTCTCCGTTTCTGCACAAACGCACACACTTTCCCTTGAAACGACGTGCAAAGAGTATTCTGGTTCATAAAAGCGGCAGCAGACTGTCTGTATACATGTATAGACCCATCTCGCTAACTAGCTGCGGCTGCAAGCTAATGCAGCATATCATCAATGAAAGTTGCCCTCCGTTTCTGCACAAACGCGCACACTTTCCCTTGAAACTGCGTGCAAAGAGTATTCTGATTCATATAAGCGGCAGCAGACTGTCTGCAGACATGTATAGGTCCATCTCGCTAACTAGCTGAGGCTGCAAGCTAATGAGCATATCATCAATTGAAAAGTTGTCTCCGTTTCTGCACAAACGCACACACTTTCCCTTGAAACTACGTGCAAAGAGTATTCTGGTTCATAAAAGCGGCAGCAGACTGTCTGTATACATGTATAGGCCCATCTCGCTAACTAGCTGCGGCTGCAAGCTAATTCAGCATATAATCAATAGAAAAGTTGCCTCCGTTTCTGCACAAACGCACACACTTTCCCTTGAAACTACGTGCAAAGAGTATTCCGGTTCATAAAAGCGGCAGCAGACTGTATACATGTATAGGTCCATCTCGCTAACTAGCTGCGGCTGCAAGCTAATGCAGCATATCATCAATTGAAAAGTTGTCTCCGTTTCTGCACAAACGCACACACTTTCCCTTGAAACTACGTGCAAAGAGTGTTCTGGTTCATAAAAGCGGCAGCAGACTGTCTGTATACATGTATAGGTCCATGTCGCTAACTAGCTGCGGCTGCAAGCTAATGCAGCATATCATCAATTGAAAAGTTGTCTCCGTTTCTGCACAAACGCACACACTTTCCCTTGAAACGACCTGCAAAGAGTATTCTGGTTCATAAAAGCGGCAGCAGACTGTCTGTATACATGTATAGGTCCATGTCGCTAACTAGCTGCGGCTGCAAGCTAATGCAGCATATCATCAATTGAAAAGTTGTCTCCGTTTCTGCACAAACGCACACACTTTCCCTTGAAACTACGTGCAAAGAGTGTTCTGGTTCATAAAAGCGGCAGCACACTGTCTGTATACATGTATAGGTCCATGTCGCTAACTAGCTGCGGCTGCAAGCTAATGCAGCATATCATCAATTGAAAAGTTGTCTCCGTTTCTGCACAAACGAACACACTTTCCCTTGAAACGACCTGCAAAGAGTATTCTGGTTCATAAAAGCGGCAGCAGACTGTCTGTATACATGTATAGGTCCATGTCGCTAACTAGCTGCGGCTGCAAGCTAATTCAGCATATAATCAATAGAAAAGTTGCCTCCGTTTCTGCACAAACGCACACACTTTCCCTTGAAACTACGTGCAAAGAGTATTCCGGTTCATAAAAGCGGCAGCAGACTGTATACATGTATAGGTCCATCTCGCTAACTAGCTGCGGCTGCAAGCTAATGCAGCATATCATCAATTGAAAAGTTGTCTCCGTTTCTGCACAAACGCACACACTTTCCCTTGAAACTACGTGCAAAGAGTGTTCTGGTTCATAAAAGCGGCAGCACACTGTCTGTATACATGTATAGGTCCATGTCGCTAACTAGCTGCGGCTGCAAGCTAATGCAGCATATCATCAATTGAAAAGTTGTCTCCGTTTCTGCACAAACGCACACACTTTCCCTTGAAACGACCTGCAAAGAGTATTCTGGTTCATAAAAGCGGCAGCAGACTGTCTGTATACATGTATAGGTCCATGTCGCTAACTAGCTGCGGCTGCAAGCTAATGCAGCATATCATCAATTGAAAAGTTGTCTCCGTTTCTGCACAAACGCACACACTTTCCCTTGAAACGACGTGCAAAGAGTATTCTGGTTCATAAAAGCGGCAGCAGACTGTCTGTATACATGTATAGGTCCATGTCGCTAACTAGCTGCGGCTGCAAGCTAATGCAGCATATCATCAATTGAAAAGTTGTCTCCGTTTCTGCACAAACGCACACACTTTCCCTTGAAACGACCTGCAAAGAGTATTCTGGTTCATAAAAGCGGCAGCACACTGTCTGTATACATGTATAGGTCCATGTCGCTAACTAGCTGCAGCTGCAAGCTAATGCAGCATATCATCAATTGAAAAGTTGTCTCCGTTTCTGCACAAACGCACACACTTTCCCTTGAAACGACCTGCAAAGAGTATTCTGGTTCATAAAAGCGGCAGCAGACTGTCTGTATACATGTATAGGTCCATGTCGCTAACTAGCTGCGGCTGCAAGCTAATGCAGCATATCATCAATTGAAAAGTTGTCTCCGTTTCTGCACAAACGCACACACTTTCCCTTGAAACGACCTGCAAAGAGTATTCTGGTTCATAAAAGCGGCAGCAGACTGTCTGTATACATGTATAGGTCCATGTCGCTAACTAGCTGCAGCTGCAAGCTAATGCAGCATATCATCAATTGAAAAGTTGTCTCCGTTTCTGCACAAACGCACACTTTTCCTTGAAACTACGTGCAAAGAGTATTCTGGTTCATAAAAGCGGCAGCACACTGTCTGTATACATGTATAGGTCCATGTCGCTAACTAGCTGCGGCTGCAAGCTAATGCAGCATATCATCAATTGAAAAGTTGTCTCCGTTTCTGCACAAACGCACACACTTTCCCTTGAAACTACGTGCAAAGAGTGTTCTGGTTCATAAAAGCGGCAGCACACTGTCTGTATACATGTATAGGTCCATGTCGCTAACTAGCTGCGGCTGCAAGCTAATGCAGCATATCATCAATTGAAAAGTTGTCTCCGTTTCTGCACAAACGCACACACTTTCCCTTGAAACTACGTGCAAAGAGTGTTCTGGTTCATAAAAGCGGCAGCACACTGTCTGTATACATGTATAGGTCCATGTCGCTAACTAGCTGCGGCTGCAAGCTAATGCAGCATATCATCAATTGAAAAGTTGTCTCCGTTTCTGCACAAACGCACACACTTTCCCTTGAAACGACGTGCAAAGAGTATTCTGGTTCATAAAAGCGGCAGCAGACTGTCTGTATACATGTATAGGTCCATCTCGCTAACTAGCTGCGGCTGCAAGCTAATGCAGCATATCATCAATTGAAAAGTTGCCTCCGTTTCTGCACAAACGCGCACACTTTCCCTTGAAACTGCGTGCAAAGAGTATTCTGATTCATATAAGCGGCAGCAGACTGTCTGCAGACATGTATAGGTCCATCTCGCTAACTAGCTGAGGCTGCAAGCTAATGAGCATATCATCAATTGATAAGTTGTCTCCGTTTCTGCACAAACGCACACACTTTCCCTTGAAACTACGTGCAAAGAGTATTCTGGTTCATAAAAGCGGCAGCAGACTGTCTGTATACATGTATAGGCCCATCTCGCTAACTAGCTGCGGCTGCAAGCTAATTCAGCATATAATCAATAGAAAAGTTGCCTCCGTTTCTGCACAAACGCACACACTTTCCCTTGAAACTACGTGCAAAGAGTATTCCGGTTCATAAAAGCGGCAGCAGACTGTATACATGTATAGGTCCATCTCGCTAACTAGCTGCGGCTGCAAGCTAATGCAGCATATCATCAATTGAAAAGTTGTCTCCGTTTCTGCACAAACGCACACACTTTCCCTTGAAACTACGTGCAAAGAGTGTTCTGGTTCATAAAAGCGGCAGCACACTGTCTGTATACATGTATAGGTCCATGTCGCTAACTAGCTGCGGCTGCAAGCTAATGCAGCATATCATCAATTGAAAAGTTGTCTCCGTTTCTGCACAAACGCACACACTTTCCCTTGAAACTACGTGCAAAGAGTGTTCTGGTTCATAAAAGCGGCAGCACACTGTCTGTATACATGTATAGGTCCATGTCGCTAACTAGCTGCGGCTGCAAGCTAATGCAGCATATCATCAATTGAAAAGTTGTCTCCGTTTCTGCACAAACGCACACACTTTCCCTTGAAACTACGTGCAAAGAGTGTTCTGGTTCATAAAAGCGGCAGCAGACTGTCGGCATACATGTATAGGTCCATCTCGCTAACTAGCTGCGGCTGCAAGCTAATGCAGCATATCATCAATTGAAAAGTTGTCTCCGTTTCTGCACAAACGCACACACTTTCCCTTGAAACGACCTGCAAAGAGTATTCTGGTTCATAAAAGCGGCAGCAGACTGTCGGCATACATGTATAGGTCCATCTCGCTAACTAGCTGCGGCTGCAAGCTAATGCAGCATATCATCAATTGAAAAGTTGTCTCCGTTTCTGCACAAACGCACACACTTTCCCTTGAAACGACCTGCAAAGAGTATTCTGGTTCATAAAAGCGGCAGCAGACTGTCTGTATACATGTATAGGTCCATGTCGCTAACTAGCTGCGGCTGCAAGCTAATGCAGCATATCATCAATTGAAAAGTTGTCTCCGTTTCTGCACAAACGCACACACTTTCCCTTGAAACGACCTGCAAAGAGTATTCTGGTTCATAAAAGCGGCAGCAGACTGTCTGTATACATGTATAGGTCCATGTCGCTAACTAGCTGCGGCTGCAAGCTAATGCAGCATATCATCAATTGAAAAGTTGTCTCCGTTTCTGCACAAACGCACACACTTTCCCTTGAAACGACCTGCAAAGAGTATTCTGGTTCATAAAAGCGGCAGCAGACTGTCTGTATACATGTATAGGTCCATGTCGCTAACTAGCTGCGGCTGCAAGCTAATGCAGCATATCATCAATTGAAAAGTTGTCTCCGTTTCTGCACAAACGCACACACTTTCCCTTGAAACGACCTGCAAAGAGTATTCTGGTTCATAAAAGCGGCAGCAGACTGTCTGTATACATGTATAGGTCCATGTCGCTAACTAGCTGCGGCTGCAAGCTAATGCAGCATATCATCAATTGAAAAGTTGTCTCCGTTTCTGCACAAACGCACACACTTTCCCTTGAAACGACCTGCAAAGAGTATTCTGGTTCATAAAAGCGGCAGCAGACTGTCTGTATACATGTATAGGTCCATGTCGCTAACTAGCTGCGGCTGCAAGCTAATGCAGCATATCATCAATTGAAAAGTTGTCTCCGTTTCTGCACAAACGCACACACTTTCCCTTGAAACGACCTGCAAAGAGTATTCTGGTTCATAAAAGCGGCAGCAGACTGTCTGTATACATGTATAGGTCCATGTCGCTAACTGGCTGCGGCTGCAAGCTAATGCAGCATATCATCAATTGAAAAGTTCTCTCCGTTTCTGCACAAACGCACACACTTTCCCTTGAAACGACCTGCAAAGAGTATTCTGGTTCATAAAAGCGGCAGCAGACTGTCTGTATACATGTATAGGTCCATCTCGCTAACTAGCTGCGGCTGCAAGCTAATGCAGCATATCATCAATTGAAAAGTTGTCTCCGTTTCTGCACAAACGCACACACTTTCCCTTGAAACTACGTGCAAAGAGTGTTCTGGTTCATAAAAGCGGCAGCACACTGTCTGTATACATGTATAGGTCCATGTCGCTAACTAGCTGCGGCTGCAAGCTAATGCAGCATATCATCAATTGAAAAGTTGTCTCCGTTTCTGCACAAACGCACACACTTTCCCTTGAAACGACCTGCAAAGAGTATTCTGGTTCATAAAAGCGGCAGCAGACTGTCGGCATACATGTATAGGTCCATCTCGCTAACTAGCTGCGGCTGCAAGCTAATGCAGCATATCATCAATTGAAAAGTTGTCTCCGTTTCTGCACAAACGCACACACTTTCCCTTGAAACTACGTGCAAAGAGTGTTCTGGTTCATAAAAGCGGCAGCACACTGTCTGTATACATGTATAGGTCCATGTCGCTAACTAGCTGCGGCTGCAAGCTAATGCAGCATATCATCAATTGAAAAGTTGTCTCCGTTTCTGCACAAACGCACACACTTTCCCTTGAAACTACGTGCAAAGAGTGTTCTGGTTCATAAAAGCGGCAGCACACTGTCTGTATACATGTATAGGTCCATGTCGCTAACTAGCTGCGGCTGCAAGCTAATGCAGCATATCATCAATTGAAAAGTTGTCTCCGTTTCTGCACAAACGCACACACTTTCCCTTGAAACGACCTGCAAAGAGTATTCTGGTTCATAAAAGCGGCAGCAGACTGTCGGCATACATGTATAGGTCCATCTCGCTAACTAGCTGCGGCTGCAAGCTAATGCAGCATATCATCAATTGAAAAGTTGTCTCCGTTTCTGCACAAACGCACACACTTTCCCTTGAAACGACCTGCAAAGAGTATTCTGGTTCATAAAAGCGGCAGCAGACTGTCTGTATACATGTATAGGTCCATGTCGCTAACTAGCTGCGGCTGCAAGCTAATGCAGCATATCATCAATTGAAAAGTTGTCTCCGTTTCTGCACAAACGCACACACTTTTCCTTGAAACGACCTGCAAAGAGTATTCTGGTTCATAAAAGCGGCAGCAGACTGTCTGTATACATGTATAGGTCCATGTCGCTAACTAGCTGCGGCTGCAAGCTAATGCAGCATATCATCAATTGAAAAGTTGTCTCCGTTTCTGCACAAACGCACACACTTTCCCTTGAAACGACCTGCAAAGAGTATTCTGGTTCATAAAAGCGGCAGCAGACTGTCTGTATACATGTATAGGTCCATCTCGCTAACTAGCTGCGGCTGCAAGCTAATGCAGCATATCATCAATTGAAAAGTTGTCTCCGTTTCTGCACAAACGCACACACTTTCCCTTGAAACGACCTGCAAAGAGTATTCTGGTTCATAAAAGCGGCAGCAGACTGTCGGCATACATGTATAGGTCCATCTCGCTAACTAGCTGCGGCTGCAAGCTAATGCAGCATATCATCAATTGAAAAGTTGTCTCCGTTTCTGCACAAACGCACACACTTTCCCTTGAAACTACGTGCAAAGAGTGTTCTGGTTCATAAAAGCGGCTGCACACTGTCTGTATACATGTATAGGTCCATGTCGCTAACTAGCTGCGGCTGCAAGCTAATGCAGCATATCATCAATTGAAAAGTTGTCTCCGTTTCTGCACAAACGCACACACTTTCCCTTGAAACTACGTGCAAAGAGTGTTCTGGTTCATAAAAGCGGCAGCACACTGTCTGTATACATGTATAGGTCCATGTCGCTAACTAGCTGCGGCTGCAAGCTAATGCAGCATATCATCAATTGAAAAGTTGTCTCCGTTTCTGCACAAACGCACACACTTTCCCTTGAAACGACCTGCAAAGAGTATTCTGGTTCATAAAAGCGGCAGCACACTGTCTGTATACATGTATAGGTTCATCTCGCTAACTAGCTGCGGCTGCAAGCTAATGCAGCATATCATCAATTGAAAAGTTGTCTCCGTTTCTGCACAAACGCACACACTTTTCCTTGAAACTACGTGCAAAGAGTATTCTGGTTCATAAAAGCGGCAGCACACTGTCTGTATACATGTATAGGTCCATGTCGCTAACTAGCTGCGGCTGCAAGCTAATGCAGCATATCATCAATTGAAAAGTTGTCTCCGTTTCTGCACAAACGCACACACTTTCCCTTGAAACTGCGTGCAAAGAGTATTCTGATTCATATAAGCGGCAGCAGACTGTCTGCAGACATGTATAGGTCCATCTCGCTAACTAGCTGAGGCTGCAAGCTAATGAGCATATCATCAATTGAAAAGTTGTCTCCGTTTCTGCACAAACGCACACACTTTCCCTTGAAACTACGTGCAAAGAGTATTTCGGTTCATAAAAGCGGAAGCAGACTGTCTGTATACATGTATAGGTCCATCTCGCTAACTAGCTGCGGCTGCAAGCGAATTCAGCATATCAATTGAATAGTCTCCGTTTCTGCACAAACGCACACACTTTCCCTTGAAACTACGTGCAAAGAGTGTTCTGGTTCATAAAAGCGGCAGCAGACTGTCTGTATACATGTATAGGTCCATCTCGCTAACTAGCTGCGGCTGCAAGCTAATACAGCATATCATCAATTGAAAAGTTGTCTCCGTTTCTGCACAAACGCACACACTTTCCCTTGAAACTACGTGCAAAGAGTATTCTGGTTCATAAAAGCGGCAGCAGACTGTCTGTATGCATGTATAGGCCCATCTCGCTAACTAGCTGCGGCTGCAAGCTAATGCAGCATATAATCAATAGAAAAGTTGTCTCCGTTTCTGCACAAACGCACACACTTTCCATTGAAACTACGTGCAAAGAGTATTCCGGTTCATTGAAGCGGCAGCAGACTGTCTGTATACATGTATAGGTCCATCTCGCTAACTAGCTGCGGCTGCAAGCTAATGCAGCGTATAATCAATAGAAAAGTTGTCTCTGTTTCTGCACAAACGCACACACTTTCCCTTGAAGCTACGTGCAAAGAGTATTCTGGTTCATAAAAGCGGAAGCAGACTATCTGTATACATGTATAGGTCCATCTCGCTAACTAGCTGCGGCTGCAAGCTAATGCAGCATATCATCAATTGAAAAGTTGTCTCCGTTTCTGCACAAACGCACACACTTTCCCTTGAAACTACGTGCAAAGAGTATTCCGGTTCATAAAAGCGGCAGCAGACTGTCTGTATACATGTATAGGTCCATCTCGCTAACTAGCTGCGGCTGCAAGCTAATGCAGCATATCATCAATAGAAAAGTTGTCTCCGTTTCTGCACAAACGCACACACTTTCCCTTGAAACTACGTGCAAAGAGTATTCCGGTTCATAAAAGCGGCAGCAGACTGTCTGTATACATGTATAGGTCCATCTCGCTAACTAGCTGCGGCTACAAGCTAATGCAGCATATAATCAATTGAAAAGTCTCCGTTTCTGCACAAACACACACACTTTCCCCCGAAACTACGTGAAAAGAGTATTGTGGTTCATAAAACCGGCAGCAGACTGTCTGTATACATGTATAGGTCCATCTCGCTAACTAGCTGCGGCTGCAAGCTAATGCAGCATATCATCAATTGAAAAGTTGCCTCCGTTTCTGCACAAACGCACACACTTTCCCTTGAAACTACGTGCAAAGAGTATTCTGGTTCATAAAAGCGGCAGCAGACTGTCTGTATACATGTATAGGTCCATCTCGCCAACTAGCTGCGGCTGCAAGCTACTTCAGCATATAATCATTAGAAAAGGTGTTTCCGTTTCTGCACAAACGCACACACTTTCCCTTGAAACTACGTGCAAAGAGTATTCTGGTTCATGAAAGCGGCAGCAGACTGTCTGCATACATGTATAGGTCCATCTCGCTAACTAGCTGCTACTGCAAGCTAATGCAGCATATAATCAATAGAAAAGTTGTCTCCGTTTCTGCACAAACGCACACACTTTCCCTCGAAACTACGTGCAAAGAGTATTCTGGTTCATAAATGCGGCAGCAGACTGTCTGTATAAATGTATAGGTCCATCTCGCTAACTAGCTGCGGCTGCAAGCTAATGCAGCATATAATCAATAAAAAAGTTGTCTCTGTTTCTGCACAAACGCACACACTTTCCCTTGAAACTACGTGCAAAGAGTATTCTGGTTCATAAAAGCTGCAGCAGACTGTCTGTATACATGTATAGGTCCATCTCGCTAACTAGCTGCGGCTGCAAGCTAATGCAGCATATAATCAATAGAAAAGTTGTCTCCGTTTCTGCACAAACGCACACACTTTCCCTTGAAACTACGTGCAAAGAGTATTCTGGTTCATAAAAGCGGCAGCAGACTGTCTGTATACATGTATAGGTCCATCTCTCTAAATAGCTGCGGCTGCAAGCTAATTCAGCATATAATCAATAGAAAAGTTGTCTCCGTTTCTGCACAAACGCACACACTTTCCCTTGAAACTACGTGCAAAGAGTATTCTGGTTCATAAAAGCGGAAGCAGACTATCTGTATACATGTATAGGTCCATCTCGCTAACTAGCTGCGGCTGCAAGCTAATGCAGCATATCATCAATTGAAAAGTTGTCTCCGTTTCTGCACAAACGCACACACTTTCCCTTGAAACTACGTGCAAAGAGTATTTCGGTTCATAAAAGCGGCAGCAGACTGTCTGTATACATGTATAGGTCCATCTCGCTAACTAGCTGCGGCTGCAAGCGAATGCAGCATATCATCAATTGAAAAGTTGTCTCCGTTTCTGCACAAACGCACACACTTTCCCTTGAAACTACGTGCAAAGAGTGTTCTGGTTCATAAAAGCGGCAGCAGACTGTCTGTATACATGTATAGGTCCATCTCGCTAACTAGCTGCGGCTGCAAGCTAATACAGCATATCATCAATTGAAAAGTTGTCTCCGTTTCTGCACAAACGCACACACTTTCCCTTGAAACTACGTGCAAAGAGTATTCTGGTTCATAAAAGCGGCAGCAGATTGTCTGTATACATGTATAGGCCCATCTCGCTAACTAGCTGCGGCTGCAAGCTAATGCAGCATATAATCAATAGAAAAGTTGTCTCCGTTTCTGCACAAACGCACACACTTTCCATTGAAACTACGTGCAAAGAGTATTCCGGTTCATTGAAGCGGCAGCAGACTGTCTGTATACATGTATAGGTCCATCTCGCTAACTAGCTGCGGCTGCAAGCTAATGCAGCGTATAATCAATAGAAAAGTTGTCTCTGTTTCTGCACAAACGCACACACTTTCCCTTGAAGCTACGTGTAAAGAGTATTCTGGTTCATAAAAGCGGCAGCAGACTGTCTGTATACATGTATAGGTCCATCTCACTAACTAGCTGCGTCTGCAAGCTTATGCAGCATATCATTAATTGAAAAGTTGCCTCCGTTTCTGCACAAACGCACACACTTTCCCTTGAAACTACGTGCAAAGAGTATTCTGGTTCACAAAAGCGGCAGCAGACTGTCTGTATACATGTATAGGTCCATCTCGCCAACTAGCTGCGGCTGCAAGCTAATGCAGCATATCATCAATTGAAAAGTTGTCTCCGTTTCTGCACAAACGCACACACTTTCCCTTGAAACTACGTGCAAAGAGTATTTCGGTTCATAAAAGCGGCAGCAGACTGTCTGTATACATGTATAGGTCCATCTCGCTAACTAGCTGCGGCTGCAAGCGAATGCAGCATATCATCAATTGAAAAGTTGTCTCTGTTTCTGCACAAACGCACACACTTTCCCTTGAAACTACGTGCAAAGAGTGTTCTGGTTCATAAAAGCGGCAGCAGACTGTCTGTATACATGTATAGGTCCATCTCGTTAACTAGCTGCGGCTGCAAGCTAATACAGCATATCATCAATTGAAAAGTTGTCTCCGTTTCTGCACAAACGCACACACTTTCCCTTGAAACTACGTGCAAAGAGTATTCTGGTTCATAAAAGCGGCAGCAGACTGTCTGTATACATGTATAGGCCCATCTCGCTAACTAGCTGCGGCTGCAAGCTAATGCAGCATATCATCAATAGAAAAGTTGTCTCCGTTTCTGCACAAACGCACACACGTTCCCTTGAAACTACGTGCAAAGAGTATTCCGGTTCATAAAAGCGGCAGCAGACTGTCTTTATACATGTATAGGTCCATCTCGCTAACTAGCTGCGGCTACAAGCTAATGCAGCATATAATCAATTGAAAAGTTGTCTCCGTTTCTGCACAAACACACGCACTTTCCCCTGAAACTACGTGAAAAGAGTATTGTGGTTCATAAAACCGGCAGCAGACTGTCTGTATACATGTATAGGCCCATCTCGCTAACTAGCTGCGGCTGCAAGCTAATGCAGCATATAATCAATAGAAAAGTTGTCTCCGTTTCTGCACAAACGCACACACTTTCCATTGAAACTACGTGCAAAGAGTATTCCGGTTCATTGAAGCGGCAGCAGACTGTCTGTATACATGTATAGGTCCATCTCGCTAACTAGCTGCGGCTGCAAGCTAATGCAGCGTATAATCAATAGAAAAGTTGTCTCTGTTTCTGCACAAACGCACACACTTTCCCTTGAAGCTACGTGTAAAGAGTATTCTGGTTCATAAAAGCGGCAGCAGACTGTCTGTATACATGTATAGGTCCATCTCACTAACTAGCTGCGTCTGCAAGCTTATGCAGCATATCATTAATTGAAAAGTTGCCTCCGTTTCTGCACAAACGCACACACTTTCCCTTGAAACTACGTGCAAAGAGTATTCTGGTTCACAAAAGCGGCAGCAGACTGTCTGTATACATGTATAGGTCCATCTCGCCAACTAGCTGCGGCTGCAAGCTAATGCAGCATATCATCAATTGAAAAGTTGTCTCCGTTTCTGCACAAACGCACACACTTTCCCTTGAAACTACGTGCAAAGAGTATTTCGGTTCATAAAAGCGGCAGCAGACTGTCTGTATACATGTATAGGTCCATCTCGCTAACTAGCTGCGGCTGCAAGCGAATGCAGCATATCATCAATTGAAAAGTTGTCTCTGTTTCTGCACAAACGCACACACTTTCCCTTGAAACTACGTGCAAAGAGTGTTCTGGTTCATAAAAGCGGCAGCAGACTGTCTGTATACATGTATAGGTCCATCTCGTTAACTAGCTGCGGCTGCAAGCTAATACAGCATATCATCAATTGAAAAGTTGTCTCCGTTTCTGCACAAACGCACACACTTTCCCTTGAAACTACGTGCAAAGAGTATTCTGGTTCATAAAAGCGGCAGCAGACTGTCTGTATACATGTATAGGCCCATCTCGCTAACTAGCTGCGGCTGCAAGCTAATGCAGCATATCATCAATAGAAAAGTTGTCTCCGTTTCTGCACAAACGCACACACGTTCCCTTGAAACTACGTGCAAAGAGTATTCCGGTTCATAAAAGCGGCAGCAGACTGTCTGTATACATGTATAGGTCCATCTCGCTAACTAGCTGCGGCTACAAGCTAATGCAGCATATAATCAATTGAAAAGTTGTCTCCGTTTCTGCACAAACACACGCACTTTCCCCTGAAACTACGTGAAAAGAGTATTGTGGTTCATAAAACCGGCAGCAGACTGTCTGTATACATGTATAGGTCCATCTCACTAACTAGCTGCGGCTGCAAGCTTCTTCAGCATATAATCAATAGAAAAGGTGTCTCCGTTTCTGCACAAACGCACACACTTTCCCTTGAAGCTACGTGCAAAGAGTATTCTGGTTCATAAAAGCGGAAGCAGACTATCTGTATACATGTATAGGTCCATCTCGCTAACTAGCTGCGGCTGCAAGCTAATGCAGCATATCATCAATTGAAAAGTTGTCTCCGTTTCTGCA
Source organism: Amblyomma maculatum (assembly GCF_055883805.1). Lineage (NCBI taxonomy): Eukaryota > Metazoa > Arthropoda > Arachnida > Ixodida > Ixodidae > Amblyomma > Amblyomma maculatum. The sequence goes on along the minus strand of NC_139346.1, from coordinate 12,550,848 downwards.
CAAACGCACACACTTTCCCTTGAAACTACGTGCAAAGAGTATTCCGGTTCATAAAAGCGGCAGCAGACTGTCTGTATACATGTATAGGTCCATCTCGCTAACTAGCTGCGGCTGCAAGCTAATGCAGCATATCATCCATAGAAAAGTTGTCTCCGTTTCTGCACAAACGCACACACTTTCCCTTGAAACTACGTGCAAAGAGTATTCCGGTTCATAAAAGCGGCAGCAGACTGTCTGTATACATGTATAGGTCCATCTCGCTAACTAGCTGCGGCTACAAGCTAATGCAGCATATAATCAATTGAAAAGTCTCCGTTTCTGCACAAACACACACACTTTCCCCTGAAACTACGTGAAAAGAGTATTGTGGTTCATAAAACCGGCAGCAGACTGTCTGTATACATGTATAGGTCCATCTCGCTAACTAGCTGCGGCTGCAAGCTAATGCAGCATATCATCAATTGAAAAGTTGCCTCCGTTTCTGCACAAACGCACACACTTTCCCTTGAAACTACGTGCAAAGAGTATTCTGGTTCATAAAAGCGGCAGCAGACTGTCTGTATACATGTATAGGTCCATCTCGCCAACTAGCTGCGGCTGCAAGCTACTTCAGCATATAATCATTAGAAAAGGTGTTTCCGTTTCTGCACAAACGCACACACTTTCCCTTGAAACTACGTGCAAAGAGTATTCTGGTTTATGAAAGCGGCAGCAGACTGTCTGCATACATGTATAGGTCCATCTCGCTAACTAGCTGCTACTGCAAGCTAATGCAGCATATAATCAATAGAAAAGTTGTCTCCGTTTCTGCACAAACGCACACACTTTCCCTCGAAACTACGTGCAAAGAGTATTCTGGTTCATAAATGCGGCAGCAGACTGTCTGTATAAATGTATAGGTCCATCTCGCTAACTAGCTGCGGCTGCAAGCTAATGCAGCATATAATCAATAAAAAACTTGTCTCTGTTTCTGCACAAACGCACACACTTTCCCTTGAAACTACGTGCAAAGAGTATTCTGGTTCATAAAAGCTGCAGCAGACTGTCTGTATACATGTATAGGTCCATCTCGCTAACTAGCTGCGGCTGCAAGCTAATGCAGCATATAATCAATAGAAAAGTTGTCTCCGTTTCTGCACAAACGCACACACTTTCCCTTGAAACTACGTGCAGAGAGTATTCTGGTTCATAAAAGCGGCAGCAGACTGTCTGTATACATGTATAGGTCCATCTCTCTAAATAGCTGCGGCTGCAAGCTAATTCAGCATATAATCAATAGAAAAGTTGTCTCCGTTTCTGCACAAACGCACACACTTTCCCTTGAAACTACGTGCAAAGAGTATTCTGGTTCATAAAAGCGGAAGCAGACTATCTGTATACATGTATAGGTCCATCTCGCTAACTAGCTGCGGCTGCAAGCTAATGCAGCATATCATCAATTGAAAAGTTGTCTCCGTTTCTGCACAAACGCACACACTTTCCCTTGAAACTACGTGCAAAGAGTATTTCGGTTCATAAAAGCGGCAGCAGACTGTCTGTATACATGTATAGGTCCATCTCGCTAACTAGCTGCGGCTGCAAGCGAATGCAGCATATCATCAATTGAAAAGTTGTCTCCGTTTCTGCACAAACGCACACACTTTCCCTTGAAACTACGTGCAAAGAGTGTTCTGGTTCATAAAAGCGGCAGCAGACTGTCTGTATACATGTATAGGTCCATCTCGCTAACTAGCTGCGGCTGCAAGCTAATACAGCATATCATCAATTGAAAAGTTGTCTCCGTTTCTGCACAAACGCACACACTTTCCCTTGAAACTACGTGCAAAGAGTATTCTGGTTCATAAAAGCGGCAGCAGACTGTCTGTATACATGTATAGGCCCATCTCGCTAACTAGCTGCGGCTGCAAGCTAATGCAGCATATAATCAATAGAAAAGTTGTCTCCGTTTCTGCACAAACGCACACACCTTCCATTGAAACTACGTGCAAAGAGTATTCCGGTTCATTGAAGCGGCAGCAGACTGTCTGTATACATGTATAGGTCCATCTCGCTAACTAGCTGCGGCTGCAAGCTAATGCAGCGTATAATCAATAGAAAAGTTGTCTCTGTTTCTGCACAAACGCACACACTTTCCCTTGAAGCTACGTGCAAAGAGTATTCTGGTTCATAAAAGCGGAAGCAGACTATCTGTATACATGGATAGGTCCATCTCGCTAACTAGCTGCGGCTGCAAGCTAATGCAGCATATCATCAATTGAAAAGTTGTGTCCGTTTCTGCACAAACACACACACTTTCCCCTGAAACTACGTGAAAAGAGTATTGTGGTTTATAAAACCGGCAGCAGACTGTCTGTATACATGTATAGGTCCATCTCACTAACTAGCTGCGTCTGCAAGCTTATGCAGCATATCATCAATTGAAAAGTTGCCTCCGTTTCTGCACAAACGCACACACTTTCCCTTGAAACTACGTGCAAAGAGTATTCTGGTTCACAAAAGCGGCAGCAGACTGTCTGTATACATGTATAGGTCCATCTCGCCAACTAGCTGCGGCTGCAAGCTAATGCAGCATATCATCAATTGAAAAGTTGTCTCCGTTTCTGCACAAACGCACACACTTTCCCTTGAAACTACGTGCAAAGAGTATTTCGGTTCATAAAAGCGGCAGCAGACTGTCTGTATACATGTATAGGTCCATCTCGCTAACTAGCTGCGGCTGCAAGCGAATGCAGCATATCATCAATTGAAAAGTTGTCTCTGTTTCTGCACAAACGCACACACTTTCCCTTGAAACTACGTGCAAAGAGTGTTCTGGTTCATAAAAGCGGCAGCAGACTGTCTGTATACATGTATAGGTCCATCTCGCTAACTAGCTGCGGCTGCAAGCTAATACAGCATATCATCAATTGAAAAGTTGTCTCCGTTTCTGCACAAACGCACACACTTTCCCTTGAAACTACGTGCAAAGAGTATTCTGGTTCATAAAAGCGGCAGCAGACTGTCTGTATACATGTATAGGCCCATCTCGCTAACTAGCTGCGGCTGCAAGCTAATTCAGCATATAATCAATAGAAAAGGTGTCTCCGTTTCTGCACAAACGCACACACTTTCCCTTGAAACTACGTGCAAAGAGTATTCCGGTTCATTGAAGCGGCAGCAGACTGTCTGTATACATGTATAGGTCCATCTCGCTAACTAGCTGCGGCTGCAAGCTAATGCAGCATATAATCAATAGAAAAGTTGTCTCTGTTTCTGCACAAACGCACACACTTTCCCTTGAAGCTACGTGCAAAGTGTATTCTGGTTCATAAAAGCGGAAGCAGACTATCTGTATACATGTATAGGTCCATCTCGCTAACTAGCTGCAGCTGCAAGCTAATGCAGCATATCATCAATTGAAAAGTTGTCTCCGTTTCTGCACAAACGCACACACTTTCCCTTGAAACTACGTGCAAAGAGTATTCCGGTTCATAAAGGCGGCAGCAGACTGTCTGTATACATGTATAGGTCCATCTCGCTAACTAGCTGCGGCTGCAAGCTAATGCAGCATATCATCAATTGAAAAGTTGCCTCCGTTTCTGCACAAACGCACACACTTTCGCTTGAAACTACGTGCAAAGAGCATTCTGGTTCACAAAAGCGGCAGCAGACTGTCTGTATACATGTATAGGTCCATCTCACTAACTAGCTGCGGCTGCAAGCTAATTTAGCATATAATCAATAGAAAAGGTGTTTCCGTTTCTGCACAAACGCACACACTTTCCCTTGAAACTACGTGCAAAGAGTATTCCGGTTCATTGAAGCGGCAGCAGACTGTCTGTATACATGTATAGGTCCATCTCGCTAACTAGCTGCGGCTGCAAGCTAATGCAGCATATCATCAATTGAAAAGTTGTCTCCGTTTCTGCACAAACGCACACACTTTCCCTTGAAACTACGTGCAAAGAGTGTTCTGGTTCATAAAAGCGGCAGCACACTGTCTGTATACATGTATAGGTCCATGTCGCTAACTAGCTGCGGCTGCAAGCTAATGCAGCATATCATCAATTGAAAAGTTGTCTCCGTTTCTGCACAAACGCACACACTTTCCCTTGAAACGACGTGCAAAGAGTATTCTGGTTCATAAAAGCGGCAGCAGACTGTCTGTATACATGTATAGACCCATCTCGCTAACTAGCTGCGGCTGCAAGCTAATGCAGCATATCATCAATTGAAAAGTTGCCTCCGTTTCTGCACAAACGCGCACACTTTCCCTTGAAACTGCGTGCAAAGAGTATTCTGATTCATATAAGCGGCAGCAGACTGTCTGCAGACATGTATAGGTCCATCTCGCTAACTAGCTGAGGCTGCAAGCTAATGAGCATATCATCAATTGAAAAGTTGTCTCCGTTTCTGCACAAACGCACACACTTTCCCTTGAAACTACGTGCAAAGAGTATTCTGGTTCATAAAAGCGGCAGCAGACTGTCTGTATACATGTATAGGCCCATCTCGCTAACTAGCTGCGGCTGCAAGCTAATTCAGCATATAATCAATAGAAAAGTTGCCTCCGTTTCTGCACAAACGCACACACTTTCCCTTGAAACTACGTGCAAAGAGTATTCCGGTTCATAAAAGCGGCAGCAGACTGTATACATGTATAGGTCCATCTCGCTAACTAGCTGCGGCTGCAAGCTAATGCAGCATATCATCAATTGAAAAGTTGTCTCCGTTTCTGCACAAACGCACACACTTTCCCTTGAAACTACGTGCAAAGAGTGTTCTGGTTCATAAAAGCGGCAGCACACTGTCTGTATACATGTATAGGTCCATGTCGCTAACTAGCTGCGGCTGCAAGCTAATGCAGCATATCATCAATTGAAAAGTTGTCTCCGTTTCTGCACAAACGCACACACTTTCCCTTGAAACGACCTGCAAAGAGTATTCTGGTTCATAAAAGCGGCAGCAGACTGTCTGTATACATGTATAGGTCCATGTCGCTAACTAGCTGCGGCTGCAAGCTAATGCAGCATATCATCAATTGAAAAGTTGTCTCCGTTTCTGCACAAACGCACACACTTTCCCTTGAAACTACGTGCAAAGAGTGTTCTGGTTCATAAAAGCGGCAGCACACTGTCTGTATACATGTATAGGTCCATGTCGCTAACTAGCTGCGGCTGCAAGCTAATGCAGCATATCATCAATTGAAAAGTTGTCTCCGTTTCTGCACAAACGCACACACTTTCCCTTGAAACGACCTGCAAAGAGTATTCTGGTTCATAAAAGCGGCAGCAGACTGTCTGTATACATGTATAGGTCCATGTCGCTAACTAGCTGCGGCTGCAAGCTAATTCAGCATATAATCAATAGAAAAGTTGCCTCCGTTTCTGCACAAACGCACACACTTTCCCTTGAAACTACGTGCAAAGAGTATTCCGGTTCATAAAAGCGGCAGCAGACTGTATACATGTATAGGTCCATCTCGCTAACTAGCTGCGGCTGCAAGCTAATGCAGCATATCATCAATTGAAAAGTTGTCTCCGTTTCTGCACAAACGCACACACTTTCCCTTGAAACTACGTGCAAAGAGTGTTCTGGTTCATAAAAGCGGCAGCACACTGTCTGTATACATGTATAGGTCCATGTCGCTAACTAGCTGCGGCTGCAAGCTAATGCAGCATATCATCAATTGAAAAGTTGTCTCCGTTTCTGCACAAACGCACACACTTTCCCTTGAAACGACCTGCAAAGAGTATTCTGGTTCATAAAAGCGGCAGCAGACTGTCTGTATACATGTATAGGTCCATGTCGCTAACTAGCTGCGGCTGCAAGCTAATGCAGCATATCATCAATTGAAAAGTTGTCTCCGTTTCTGCACAAACGCACACTTTTCCTTGAAACTACGTGCAAAGAGTATTCTGGTTCATAAAAGCGGCAGCACACTGTCTGTATACATGTATAGGTCCATGTCGCTAACTAGCTGCGGCTGCAAGCTAATGCAGCATATCATCAATTGAAAAGTTGTCTCCGTTTCTGCACAAACGCACACACTTTCCCTTGAAACTACGTGCAAAGAGTGTTCTGGTTCATAAAAGCGGCAGCACACTGTCTGTATACATGTATAGGTCCATGTCGCTAACTAGCTGCGGCTGCAAGCTAATGCAGCATATCATCAATTGAAAAGTTGTCTCCGTTTCTGCACAAACGCACACACTTTCCCTTGAAACTACGTGCAAAGAGTGTTCTGGTTCATAAAAGCGGCAGCACACTGTCTGTATACATGTATAGGTCCATGTCGCTAACTAGCTGCGGCTGCAAGCTAATGCAGCATATCATCAATTGAAAAGTTGTCTCCGTTTCTGCACAAACGCACACACTTTCCCTTGAAACGACGTGCAAAGAGTATTCTGGTTCATAAAAGCGGCAGCAGACTGTCTGTATACATGTATAGGTCCATCTCGCTAACTAGCTGCGGCTGCAAGCTAATGCAGCATATCATCAATTGAAAAGTTGCCTCCGTTTCTGCACAAACGCGCACACTTTCCCTTGAAACTGCGTGCAAAGAGTATTCTGATTCATATAAGCGGCAGCAGACTGTCTGCAGACATGTATAGGTCCATCTCGCTAACTAGCTGAGGCTGCAAGCTAATGAGCATATCATCAATTGAAAAGTTGTCTCCGTTTCTGCACAAACGCACACACTTTCCCTTGAAACTACGTGCAAAGAGTATTCTGGTTCATAAAAGCGGCAGCAGACTGTCTGTATACATGTATAGGCCCATCTCGCTAACTAGCTGCGGCTGCAAGCTAATTCAGCATATAATCAATAGAAAAGTTGCCTCCGTTTCTGCACAAACGCACACACTTTCCCTTGAAACTACGTGCAAAGAGTATTCCGGTTCATAAAAGCGGCAGCAGACTGTATACATGTATAGGTCCATCTCGCTAACTAGCTGCGGCTGCAAGCTAATGCAGCATATCATCAATTGAAAAGTTGTCTCCGTTTCTGCACAAACGCACACACTTTCCCTTGAAACTACGTGCAAAGAGTGTTCTGGTTCATAAAAGCGGCAGCACACTGTCTGTATACATGTATAGGTCCATGTCGCTAACTAGCTGCGGCTGCAAGCTAATGCAGCATATCATCAATTGAAAAGTTGTCTCCGTTTCTGCACAAACGCACACACTTTCCCTTGAAACTACGTGCAAAGAGTGTTCTGGTTCATAAAAGCGGCAGCACACTGTCTGTATACATGTATAGGTCCATGTCGCTAACTAGCTGCGGCTGCAAGCTAATGCAGCATATCATCAATTGAAAAGTTGTCTCCGTTTCTGCACAAACGCACACACTTTCCCTTGAAACTACGTGCAAAGAGTGTTCTGGTTCATAAAAGCGGCAGCAGACTGTCGGCATACATGTATAGGTCCATCTCGCTAACTAGCTGCGGCTGCAAGCTAATGCAGCATATCATCAATTGAAAAGTTGTCTCCGTTTCTGCACAAACGCACACACTTTCCCTTGAAACGACCTGCAAAGAGTATTCTGGTTCATAAAAGCGGCAGCAGACTGTCGGCATACATGTATAGGTCCATCTCGCTAACTAGCTGCGGCTGCAAGCTAATGCAGCATATCATCAATTGAAAAGTTGTCTCCGTTTCTGCACAAACGCACACACTTTCCCTTGAAACGACCTGCAAAGAGTATTCTGGTTCATAAAAGCGGCAGCAGACTGTCTGTATACATGTATAGGTCCATGTCGCTAACTAGCTGCGGCTGCAAGCTAATGCAGCATATCATCAATTGAAAAGTTGTCTCCGTTTCTGCACAAACGCACACACTTTCCCTTGAAACGACCTGCAAAGAGTATTCTGGTTCATAAAAGCGGCAGCAGACTGTCTGTATACATGTATAGGTCCATGTCGCTAACTAGCTGCGGCTGCAAGCTAATGCAGCATATCATCAATTGAAAAGTTGTCTCCGTTTCTGCACAAACGCACACACTTTCCCTTGAAACGACCTGCAAAGAGTATTCTGGTTCATAAAAGCGGCAGCAGACTGTCTGTATACATGTATAGGTCCATGTCGCTAACTAGCTGCGGCTGCAAGCTAATGCAGCATATCATCAATTGAAAAGTTGTCTCCGTTTCTGCACAAACGCACACACTTTCCCTTGAAACGACCTGCAAAGAGTATTCTGGTTCATAAAAGCGGCAGCAGACTGTCTGTATACATGTATAGGTCCATGTCGCTAACTAGCTGCGGCTGCAAGCTAATGCAGCATATCATCAATTGAAAAGTTGTCTCCGTTTCTGCACAAACGCACACACTTTCCCTTGAAACGACCTGCAAAGAGTATTCTGGTTCATAAAAGCGGCAGCAGACTGTCTGTATACATGTATAGGTCCATGTCGCTAACTAGCTGCGGCTGCAAGCTAATGCAGCATATCATCAATTGAAAAGTTGTCTCCGTTTCTGCACAAACGCACACACTTTCCCTTGAAACGACCTGCAAAGAGTATTCTGGTTCATAAAAGCGGCAGCAGACTGTCTGTATACATGTATAGGTCCATGTCGCTAACTAGCTGCGGCTGCAAGCTAATGCAGCATATCATCAATTGAAAAGTTGTCTCCGTTTCTGCACAAACGCACACACTTTCCCTTGAAACGACCTGCAAAGAGTATTCTGGTTCATAAAAGCGGCAGCAGACTGTCTGTATACATGTATAGGTCCATGTCGCTAACTAGCTGCGGCTGCAAGCTAATGCAGCATATCATCAATTGAAAAGTTGTCTCCGTTTCTGCACAAACGCACACACTTTCCCTTGAAACGACCTGCAAAGAGTGTTCTGGTTCATAAAAGCGGCAGCACACTGTCTGTATACATGTATAGGTCCATGTCGCTAACTAGCTGCGGCTGCAAGCTAATGCAGCATATCATCAATTGAAAAGTTGTCTCCGTTTCTGCACAAACGCACACACTTTCCCTTGAAACGACCTGCAAAGAGTATTCTGGTTCATAAAAGCGGCAGCAGACTGTCGGCATACATGTATAGGTCCATCTCGCTAACTAGCTGCGGCTGCAAGCTAATGCAGCATATCATCAATTGAAAAGTTGTCTCCGTTTCTGCACAAACGCACACACTTTCCCTTGAAACTACGTGCAAAGAGTGTTCTGGTTCATAAAAGCGGCAGCACACTGTCTGTATACATGTATAGGTCCATGTCGCTAACTAGCTGCGGCTGCAAGCTAATGCAGCATATCATCAATTGAAAAGTTGTCTCCGTTTCTGCACAAACGCACACACTTTCCCTTGAAACTACGTGCAAAGAGTGTTCTGGTTCATAAAAGCGGCAGCACACTGTCTGTATACATGTATAGGTCCATGTCGCTAACTAGCTGCGGCTGCAAGCTAATGCAGCATATCATCAATTGAAAAGTTGTCTCCGTTTCTGCACAAACGCACACACTTTCCCTTGAAACGACCTGCAAAGAGTATTCTGGTTCATAAAAGCGGCAGCAGACTGTCGGCATACATGTATAGGTCCATCTCGCTAACTAGCTGCGGCTGCAAGCTAATGCAGCATATCATCAATTGAAAAGTTGTCTCCGTTTCTGCACAAACGCACACACTTTCCCTTGAAACGACCTGCAAAGAGTATTCTGGTTCATAAAAGCGGCAGCAGACTGTCTGTATACATGTATAGGTCCATGTCGCTAACTAGCTGCGGCTGCAAGCTAATGCAGCATATCATCAATTGAAAAGTTGTCTCCGTTTCTGCACAAACGCACACACTTTTCCTTGAAACGACCTGCAAAGAGTATTCTGGTTCATAAAAGCGGCAGCAGACTGTCTGTATACATGTATAGGTCCATGTCGCTAACTAGCTGCGGCTGCAAGCTAATGCAGCATATCATCAATTGAAAAGTTGTCTCCGTTTCTGCACAAACGCACACACTTTCCCTTGAAACGACCTGCAAAGAGTATTCTGGTTCATAAAAGCGGCAGCAGACTGTCTGTATACATGTATAGGTCCATCTCGCTAACTAGCTGCGGCTGCAAGCTAATGCAGCATATCATCAATTGAAAAGTTGTCTCCGTTTCTGCACAAACGCACACACTTTCCCTTGAAACGACCTGCAAAGAGTATTCTGGTTCATAAAAGCGGCAGCAGACTGTCGGCATACATGTATAGGTCCATCTCGCTAACTAGCTGCGGCTGCAAGCTAATGCAGCATATCATCAATTGAAAAGTTGTCTCCGTTTCTGCACAAACGCACACACTTTCCCTTGAAACTACGTGCAAAGAGTGTTCTGGTTCATAAAAGCGGCAGCACACTGTCTGTATACATGTATAGGTCCATGTCGCTAACTAGCTGCGGCTGCAAGCTAATGCAGCATATCATCAATTGAAAAGTTGTCTCCGTTTCTGCACAAACGCACACACTTTCCCTTGAAACTACGTGCAAAGAGTGTTCTGGTTCATAAAAGCGGCAGCACACTGTCTGTATACATGTATAGGTCCATGTCGCTAACTAGCTGCGGCTGCAAGCTAATGCAGCATATCATCAATTGAAAAGTTGTCTCCGTTTCTGCACAAACGCACACACTTTCCCTTGAAACGACCTGCAAAGAGTATTCTGGTTCATAAAAGCGGCAGCACACTGTCTGTATACATGTATAGGTTCATCTCGCTAACTAGCTGCGGCTGCAAGCTAATGCAGCATATCATCAATTGAAAAGTTGTCTCCGTTTCTGCACAAACGCACACACTTTTCCTTGAAACTACGTGCAAAGAGTATTCTGGTTCATAAAAGCGGCAGCACACTGTCTGTATACATGTATAGGTCCATGTCGCTAACTAGCTGCGGCTGCAAGCTAATGCAGCATATCATCAATTGAAAAGTTGTCTCCGTTTCTGCACAAACGCACACACTTTCCCTTGAAACTGCGTGCAAAGAGTATTCTGATTCATATAAGCGGCAGCAGACTGTCTGCAGACATGTATAGGTCCATCTCGCTAACTAGCTGAGGCTGCAAGCTAATGAGCATATCATCAATTGAAAAGTTGTCTCCGTTTCTGCACAAACGCACACACTTTCCCTTGAAACTACGTGCAAAGAGTATTTCGGTTCATAAAAGCGGAAGCAGACTGTCTGTATACATGTATAGGTCCATCTCGCTAACTAGCTGCGGCTGCAAGCGAATTCAGCATATCAATTGAATAGTCTCCGTTTCTGCACAAACGCACACACTTTCCCTTGAAACTACGTGCAAAGAGTGTTCTGGTTCATAAAAGCGGCAGCAGACTGTCTGTATACATGTATAGGTCCATCTCGCTAACTAGCTGCGGCTGCAAGCTAATACAGCATATCATCAATTGAAAAGTTGTCTCCGTTTCTGCACAAACGCACACACTTTCCCTTGAAACTACGTGCAAAGAGTATTCTGGTTCATAAAAGCGGCAGCAGACTGTCTGTATGCATGTATAGGCCCATCTCGCTAACTAGCTGCGGCTGCAAGCTAATGCAGCATATAATCAATAGAAAAGTTGTCTCCGTTTCTGCACAAACGCACACACTTTCCATTGAAACTACGTGCAAAGAGTATTCCGGTTCATTGAAGCGGCAGCAGACTGTCTGTATACATGTATAGGTCCATCTCGCTAACTAGCTGCGGCTGCAAGCTAATGCAGCGTATAATCAATAGAAAAGTTGTCTCTGTTTCTGCACAAACGCACACACTTTCCCTTGAAGCTACGTGCAAAGAGTATTCTGGTTCATAAAAGCGGAAGCAGACTATCTGTATACATGTATAGGTCCATCTCGCTAACTAGCTGCGGCTGCAAGCTAATGCAGCATATCATCAATTGAAAAGTTGTCTCCGTTTCTGCACAAACGCACACACTTTCCCTTGAAACTACGTGCAAAGAGTATTCCGGTTCATAAAAGCGGCAGCAGACTGTCTGTATACATGTATAGGTCCATCTCGCTAACTAGCTGCGGCTGCAAGCTAATGCAGCATATCATCAATAGAAAAGTTGTTTCCGTTTCTGCACAAACGCACACACTTTCCCTTGAAACTACGTGCAAAGAGTATTCCGGTTCATAAAAGCGGCAGCAGACTGTCTGTATACATGTATAGGTCCATCTCGCTAACTAGCTGCGGCTACAAGCTAATGCAGCATATAATCAATTGAAAAGTCTCCGTTTCTGCACAAACACACACACTTTCCCCTGAAACTACGTGAAAAGAGTATTGTGGTTCATAAAACCGGCAGCAGACTGTCTGTATACATGTATAGGTCCATCTCGCTAACTAGCTGCGGCTGCAAGCTAATGCAGCATATCATCAATTGAAAAGTTGCCTCCGTTTCTGCACAAACGCACACACTTTCCCTTGAAACTACGTGCAAAGAGTATTCTGGTTCATAAAAGCGGCAGCAGACTGTCTGTATACATGTATAGGTCCATCTCGCCAACTAGCTGCGGCTGCAAGCTACTTCAGCATATAATCATTAGAAAAGGTGTTTCCGTTTCTGCACAAACGCACACACTTTCCCTTGAAACTACGTGCAAAGAGTATTCTGGTTCATGAAAGCGGCAGCAGACTGTCTGCATACATGTATAGGTCCATCTCGCTAACTAGCTGCTACTGCAAGCTAATGCAGCATATAATCAATAGAAAAGTTGTCTCCGTTTCTGCACAAACGCACACACTTTCCCTCGAAACTACGTGCAAAGAGTATTCTGGTTCATAAATGCGGCAGCAGACTGTCTGTATAAATGTATAGGTCCATCTCGCTAACTAGCTGCGGCTGCAAGCTAATGCAGCATATAATCAATAAAAAAGTTGTCTCTGTTTCTGCACAAACGCACACACTTTCCCTTGAAACTACGTGCAAAGAGTATTCTGGTTCATAAAAGCTGCAGCAGACTGTCTGTATACATGTATAGGTCCATCTCGCTAACTAGCTGCGGCTGCAAGCTAATGCAGCATATAATCAATAGAAAAGTTGTCTCCGTTTCTGCACAAACGCACACACTTTCCCTTGAAACTACGTGCAAAGAGTATTCTGGTTCATAAAAGCGGCAGCAGACTGTCTGTATACATGTATAGGTCCATCTCTCTAAATAGCTGCGGCTGCAAGCTAATTCAGCATATAATCAATAGAAAAGTTGTCTCCGTTTCTGCACAAACGCACACACTTTCCCTTGAAACTACGTGCAAAGAGTATTCTGGTTCATAAAAGCGGAAGCAGACTATCTGTATACATGTATAGGTCCATCTCGCTAACTAGCTGCGGCTGCAAGCTAATGCAGCATATCATCAATTGAAAAGTTGTCTCCGTTTCTGCACAAACGCACACACTTTCCCTTGAAACTACGTGCAAAGAGTATTTCGGTTCATAAAAGCGGCAGCAGACTGTCTGTATACATGTATAGGTCCATCTCGCTAACTAGCTGCGGCTGCAAGCGAATGCAGCATATCATCAATTGAAAAGTTGTCTCCGTTTCTGCACAAACGCACACACTTTCCCTTGAAACTACGTGCAAAGAGTGTTCTGGTTCATAAAAGCGGCAGCAGACTGTCTGTATACATGTATAGGTCCATCTCGCTAACTAGCTGCGGCTGCAAGCTAATACAGCATATCATCAATTGAAAAGTTGTCTCCGTTTCTGCACAAACGCACACACTTTCCCTTGAAACTACGTGCAAAGAGTATTCTGGTTCATAAAAGCGGCAGCAGATTGTCTGTATACATGTATAGGCCCATCTCGCTAACTAGCTGCGGCTGCAAGCTAATGCAGCATATAATCAATAGAAAAGTTGTCTCCGTTTCTGCACAAACGCACACACTTTCCATTGAAACTACGTGCAAAGAGTATTCCGGTTCATTGAAGCGGCAGCAGACTGTCTGTATACATGTATAGGTCCATCTCGCTAACTAGCTGCGGCTGCAAGCTAATGCAGCGTATAATCAATAGAAAAGTTGTCTCTGTTTCTGCACAAACGCACACACTTTCCCTTGAAGCTACGTGTAAAGAGTATTCTGGTTCATAAAAGCGGCAGCAGACTGTCTGTATACATGTATAGGTCCATCTCACTAACTAGCTGCGTCTGCAAGCTTATGCAGCATATCATTAATTGAAAAGTTGCCTCCGTTTCTGCACAAACGCACACACTTTCCCTTGAAACTACGTGCAAAGAGTATTCTGGTTCACAAAAGCGGCAGCAGACTGTCTGTATACATGTATAGGTCCATCTCGCCAACTAGCTGCGGCTGCAAGCTAATGCAGCATATCATCAATTGAAAAGTTGTCTCCGTTTCTGCACAAACGCACACACTTTCCCTTGAAACTACGTGCAAAGAGTATTTCGGTTCATAAAAGCGGCAGCAGACTGTCTGTATACATGTATAGGTCCATCTCGCTAACTAGCTGCGGCTGCAAGCGAATGCAGCATATCATCAATTGAAAAGTTGTCTCTGTTTCTGCACAAACGCACACACTTTCCCTTGAAACTACGTGCAAAGAGTGTTCTGGTTCATAAAAGCGGCAGCAGACTGTCTGTATACATGTATAGGTCCATCTCGTTAACTAGCTGCGGCTGCAAGCTAATACAGCATATCATCAATTGAAAAGTTGTCTCCGTTTCTGCACAAACGCACACACTTTCCCTTGAAACTACGTGCAAAGAGTATTCTGGTTCATAAAAGCGGCAGCAGACTGTCTGTATACATGTATAGGCCCATCTCGCTAACTAGCTGCGGCTGCAAGCTAATGCAGCATATCATCAATAGAAAAGTTGTCTCCGTTTCTGCACAAACGCACACACGTTCCCTTGAAACTACGTGCAAAGAGTATTCCGGTTCATAAAAGCGGCAGCAGACTGTCTGTATACATGTATAGGTCCATCTCGCTAACTAGCTGCGGCTACAAGCTAATGCAGCATATAATCAATTGAAAAGTTGTCTCCGTTTCTGCACAAACACACGCACTTTCCCCTGAAACTACGTGAAAAGAGTATTGTGGTTCATAAAACCGGCAGCAGACTGTCTGTATACATGTATAGGTCCATCTCACTAACTAGCTGCGGCTGCAAGCTTCTTCAGCATATAATCAATAGAAAAGGTGTCTCCGTTTCTGCACAAACGCACACACTTTCCCTTGAAACTACGTGCAAAGAGTATTCCGGTTCATTGAAGCGGCAGCAGACTGTCTGTATACATGTATAGGTCCATCTCGCTAACTAGCTGCGGCTGCAAGCTAATGCAGCATATAATCAATAGAAAAGTTGTCTCTGTTTCTGCACAAACGCACACACTTTCCCTTGAAGCTACGTGCAAAGAGTATTCTGGTTCATAAAAGCGGAAGCAGACTATCTGTATACATGTATAGGTCCATCTCGCTAACTAGCTGCAGCTGCAAGCTAATGCAGCATATCATCAATTGAAAAGTTGTCTCCGTTTCTGCACAAACGCACACACTTTCCCTTGAAACTACGTGCAAAGAGTATTCCGGTTCATAAAGGCGGCAGCAGACTGTCTGTATACATGTATAGGTCCATCTCGCTAACTAGCTGCGGCTGCAAGCTAATGCAGCATATCATCAATTGAAAAGTTGCCTCCGTTTCTGCACAAACGCACACACTTTCGCTTGAAACTACGTGCAAAGAGCATTCTGGTTCACAAAAGCGGCAGCAGACTGTCTGTATACATGTATAGGTCCATCTCACTAACTAGCTGCGGCTGCAAGCTAATTTAGCATATAATCAATAGAAAAGGTGTCTCCGTTTCTGCACAAACGCACACACTTTCCCTTGAAACTACGTGCAAAGAGTATTCCGGTTCATTGAAGCGGCAGCAGACTGTCTGTATACATGTATAGGTCCATCTCGCTAACTAGCTGCGGCTGCAAGCTAATGCAGCATATCATCAATTGAAAAGTTGTCTCCGTTTCTGCACAAACGCACACACTTTCCCTTGAAACTACGTGCAAAGAGTATTCCGGTTCATAAAGGCGGCAGCAGACTGTCTGTATACATGTATAGGTCCATCTCGCTAACTAGCTGCGGCTGCAAGCTAATGCAGCATATCATCAATTGAAAAGTTCCCTCCGTTTCTGCACAAACGCACACACTTTCGCTTGAAACTACGTGCAAAGAGCATTCTGGTTCACAAAAGCGGCAGCAGACTGTCTGTATACATGTATAGGTCCATCTCACTAACTAGCTGCGGCTGCAAGCTAATTTAGCATATAATCAATAGAAAAGGTGTCTCCGTTTCTGCACAAACGCACACACTTTCCCTTGAAACTACGTGCAAAGAGTATTCCGGTTCATTGAAGCGGCAGCAGACTGTCTGTATACATGTATAGGTCCATCTCGCTAACTAGCTGCGGCTGCAAGCTAATGCAGCATATCATCAATTGAAAAGTTGTCTCCGTTTCTGCACAAACGCACACACTTTCCCTTGAAACTACGTGCAAAGAGTGTTCTGGTTCATAAAAGCGGCAGCACACTGTCTGTATACATGTATAGGTCCATCTCGCTAACTAGCTGCGGCTGCAAGCTAATGCAGCATATCATCAATTGAAAAGTTGTCTCCGTTTCTGCACAAACGCACACACTTTCCCTTGAAACTACGTGCAAAGAGTGTTCTGGTTCATAAAAGCGGCAGCACACTGTCTGTATACATGTATAGGTCCATGTCGCTAACTAGCTGCGGCTGCAAGCTAATGCAGCATATCATCAATTGAAAAGTTGTCTCCGTTTCTGCACAAACGCACACACTTTCCCTTGAAACTACGTGCAAAGAGTATTCTGGTTCATAAAAGCGGAAGCAGACTATCTGTATACATGTATAGGTCCATCTCGCTAACTAGCTGCGGCTGCAAGCTAATGCAGCATATCATCAATTGAAAAGTTGTCTCCGTTTCTGCACAAACGCACACACTTTCCCTTGAAACTACGTGCAAAGAGTATTTCGGTTCATAAAAGCGGCAGCAGTCTGTCTGTATACATGTATAGGTCCATCTCGCTAACTAGCTGCGGCTGCAAGCGAATGCAGCATATCATCAATTGAAAAGTTGTCTCCGTTTCTGCACAAACGCACACACTTTCCCTTGAAACTACGTGCAAAGAGTGTTCTGGTTCATAAAAGCGGCAGCAGACTGTCTGTATACATGTATAGGTCCATCTCGCTAACTAGCTGCGGCTGCAAGCTAATACAGCATATCATCAATTGAAAAGTTGTCTCCGTTTCTGCACAAACGCACACACTTTCCCTTGAAACTACGTGCAAAGAGTATTCTGGTTCATAAAAGCGGCAGCAGACTGTCTGTATACATGTATAGGCCCATCTCGCTAACTAGCTGCGGCTGCAAGCTAATGCAGCATATAATCAATAGAAAAGTTGTCTCCGTTTCTGCACAAACGCACACACTTTCCATTGAAACTACGTGCAAAGAGTATTCCGGTTCATTGAAGCGGCAGCAGACTGTCTGTATACATGTATAGGTCCATCTCGCTAACTAGCTGCGGCTGCAAGCTAATGCAGCGTATAATCAATAGAAAAGTTGTCTCTGTTTCTGCACAAACGCACACACTTTCCCTTGAAGCTACGTGTAAAGAGTATTCTGGTTCATAAAGCGGAAGCAGACTATCTGTATACATGGATAGGTCCATCTCGCTAACTAGCTGCGGCTGCAAGCTAATGCAGCATATCATCAATTGAAAAGTTGTGTCCGTTTCTGCACAAACACACACACTTTCCCCTGAAACTACGTGAAAAGAGTATTGTGGTTTATAAAACCGGCAGCAGACTGTCTGTATACATGTATAGGTCCATCTCACTAACTAGCTGCGTCTGCAAGCTTATGCAGCATATCATCAATTGAAAAGTTGCCTCCGTTTCTGCACAAACGCACACACTTTCCCTTGAAAATACGTGCAAAGAGTATTCTGGTTCACAAAAGCGGCAGCAGACTGTCTGTATACATGTATAGGTCCATCTCGCCAACTAGCTGCGGCTGCAAGCTAATGCAGCATATCATCAATTGAAAAGTTGTCTCCGTTT
The DNA here is from genome assembly GCF_055883805.1 of Amblyomma maculatum. Taxonomy (NCBI): domain Eukaryota; kingdom Metazoa; phylum Arthropoda; class Arachnida; order Ixodida; family Ixodidae; genus Amblyomma; species Amblyomma maculatum. The sequence goes on along the minus strand of NC_139346.1, from coordinate 12,532,790 downwards.
CTGCACAAACGCACACACTTTCCCTTGAAACTACGTGCAAAGAGTATTTCGGTTCATAAAAGCGGCAGCAGACTGTCTGTATACATGTATAGGTCCATCTCGCTAACTAGCTGCGGCTGCAAGCGAATGCAGCATATCATCAATTGAAAAGTTGTCTCTGTTTCTGCACAAACGCACACACTTTCCCTTGAAACTACGTGCAAAGAGTGTTCTGGTTCATAAAAGCGGCAGCAGACTGTCTGTATACATGTATAGGTCCATCTCGCTAACTAGCTGCGGCTGCAAGCTAATACAGCATATCATCAATTGAAAAGTTGTCTCCGTTTCTAACAAACGCACACACTTTCCCTTGAAACTACGTGCAAAGAGTATTCTGGTTCATAAAAGCGGCAGCAGACTGTCTGTATACATGTATAGGCCCATCTCGCTAACTAGCTGCGGCTGCAAGCTAATTCAGCATATAATCAATAGAAAAGGTGTCTCCGTTTCTGCACAAACGCACACACTTTCCCTTGAAACTACGTGCAAAGAGTATTCCGGTTCATTGAAGCGGCAGCAGACTGTCTGTATACATGTATAGGTCCATCTCGCTAACTAGCTGCGGCTGCAAGCTAATGCAGCATATAATCAATAGAAAAGTTGTCTCTGTTTCTGCACAAACGCACACACTTTCCCTTGAAGCTACGTGCAAAGAGTATTCTGGTTCATAAAAGCGGAAGCAGACTATCTGTATACATGTATAGGTCCATCTCGCTAACTAGCTGCAGCTGCAAGCTAATGCAGCATATCATCAATTGAAAAGTTGTCTCCGTTTCTGCACAAACGCACACACTTTCCCTTGAAACTACGTGCAAAGAGTATTCCGGTTCATAAAGGCGGCAGCAGACTGTCTGTATACATGTATAGGTCCATCTCGCTAACTAGCTGCGGCTGCAAGCTAATGCAGCATATCATCAATTGAAAAGTTGCCTCCGTTTCTGCACAAACGCACACACTTTCGCTTGAAACTACGTGCAAAGAGCATTCTGGTTCACAAAAGCGGCAGCAGACTGTCTGTATACATGTATAGGTCCATCTCACTAACTAGCTGCGGCTGCAAGCTAATTTAGCATATAATCAATAGAAAAGGTGTCTCCGTTTCTGCACAAACGCACACACTTTCCCTTGAAACTACGTGCAAAGAGTATTCCGGTTCATTGAAGCGGCAGCAGACTGTCTGTATACATGTATAGGTCCATCTCGCTAACTAGCTGCGGCTGCAAGCTAATGCAGCATATCATCAATTGAAAAGTTGTCTCCGTTTCTGCACAAACGCACACACTTTCCCTTGAAACTACGTGCAAAGAGTATTCCGGTTCATAAAGGCGGCAGCAGACGGTCTGTATACATGTATAGGTCCATCTCGCTAACTAGCTGCGGCTGCAAGCTAATGCAGCATATCATCAATTGAAAAGTTGCCTCCGTTTCTGCACAAACGCACACACTTTCGCTTGAAACTACGTGCAAAGAGCATTCTGGTTCACAAAAGCGGCAGCAGACTGTCTGTATACATGTATAGGTCCATCTCACTAACTAGCTGCGGCTGCAAGCTAATTTAGCATATAATCAATAGTAAAGGTGTCTCCGTTTCTGCACAAACGGACACACTTTCCCTTGAAACTACGTGCAAAGAGTATTCCGGTTCATTGAAGCGGCAGCAGACTGTCTGTATACATGTATAGGTCCATCTCGCTAACTAGCTGCGGCTGCAAGCTAATGCAGCATATCATCAATTGAAAAGTTGTCTCCGTTTCTGCACAAACGCACACACTTTCCCTTGAAACTACGTGCAAAGAGTGTTCTGGTTCATAAAAGCGGCAGCACACTGTCTGTATACATGTATAGGTCCATGTCGCTAACTAGCTGCGGCTGCAAGCTAATGCAGCATATCATCAATTGAAAAGTTGTCTCCGTTTCTGCACAAACGCACACACTTTCCCTTGAAACGACGTGCAAAGAGTATTCTGGTTCATAAAAGCGGCAGCAGACTGTCTGTATACATGTATAGACCCATCTCGCTAACTAGCTGCGGCTGCAAGCTAATGCAGCATATCATCAATTGAAAAGTTGCCTCCGTTTCTGCACAAACGCGCACACTTTCCCTTGAAACTGCGTGCAAAGAGTATTCTGATTCATATAAGCGGCAGCAGACTGTCTGCAGACATGTATAGGTCCATCTCGCTAACTAGCTGAGGCTGCAAGCTAATGAGCATATCATCAATTGAAAAGTTGTCTCCGTTTCTGCACAAACGCACACACTTTCCCTTGAAACTACGTGCAAAGAGTATTCTGGTTCATAAAAGCGGCAGCAGACTGTCTGTATACATGTATAGGCCCATCTCGCTAACTAGCTGCGGCTGCAAGCTAATTCAGCATATAATCAATAGAAAAGTTGCCTCCGTTTCTGCACAAACGCACACACTTTCCCTTGAAACTACGTGCAAAGAGTATTCCGGTTCATAAAAGCGGCAGCAGACTGTATACATGTATAGGTCCATCTCGCTAACTAGCTGCGGCTGCAAGCTAATGCAGCATATCATCAATTGAAAAGTTGTCTCCGTTTCTGCACAAACGCACACACTTTCCCTTGAAACTACGTGCAAAGAGTGTTCTGGTTCATAAAAGCGGCAGCACACTGTCTGTATACATGTATAGGTCCATGTCGCTAACTAGCTGCGGCTGCAAGCTAATGCAGCATATCATCAATTGAAAAGTTGTCTCCGTTTCTGCACAAACGCACACACTTTCCCTTGAAACGACCTGCAAAGAGTATTCTGGTTCATAAAAGCGGCAGCAGACTGTCTGTATGCATGTATAGGTCCATGTCGCTAACTAGCTGCGGCTGCAAGCTAATGCAGCATATCATCAATTGAAAAGTTGTCTCCGTTTCTGCACAAACGCACACACTTTCCCTTGAAACTACGTGCAAAGAGTATTTCGGTTCATAAAAGCGGCAGCAGACTGTCTGTATACATGTATAGGTCCATCTCGCTAACTAGCTGCGGCTGCAAGCGAATGCAGCATATCATCAATTGAAAAGTTGTCTCCGTTTCTGCACAAACGCACACACTTTCCCTTGAAACTACGTGCAAAGAGTGTTCTGGTTCATAAAAGCGGCAGCAGACTGTCTGTATACATGTATAGGTCCATCTCGCTAACTAGCTGCGGCTGCAAGCTAATGCAGCATATCATCAATTGAAAAGTTGTCTCCGTTTCTGCACAAACGCACACACTTTTCCTTGAAACTACGTGCAAAGAGTATTCTGGTTCATAAAAGCGGCAGCAGACTGTCTGTATACATGTTTAGGCCCATCTCGCTAACTAGCTGCGGCTGCAAGCTAATGCAGCGTATAATCAATAGAAAAGTTGTCTCTGTTTCTGCACAAACGCACACACTTTCCCTTGAAGCTACGTGTAAAGAGTGTTCTGGTTCATAAAAGCGGCAGCAGACTGTCTGTATACATGTATAGGTCCATCTCGCTAACTAGCTGCGGCTGCAAGCTAATGCAGCATATCATCAATTGAAAAGTTGTCTCCGTTTCTGCACAAACGCACACACTTTCCCTTGAAACTACGTGCAAAGAGTGTTCTGGTTCATAAAAGCGGCAGCAGACTGTCTGTATACATGTATAGGTCCATCTCGCTAACTAGCTGCGGCTGCAAGCTAATGCAGCGTATAATCAATAGAAAAGTTGTCTCTGTTTCTGCACAAACGCACACACTTTCCCTTGAAGCTACGTGTAAAGAGTATTCTGGTTCATAAAAGCGGCAGCAGACTGTCTGTATACATGTATAGGCCCATCTCGCTAACTAGCTGCGGCTGCAAGCTAATGCAGCGTATAATCAATAGAAAAGTTGTCTCTGTTTCTGCACAAACGCACACACTTTCCCTTGAAGCTACGTGTAAAGAGTATTCTGGTTCATAAAAGCGGCAGCAGACTGTCTGTATACATGTATAGGCCCATCTCGCTAACTAGCTGCGGCTGCAAGCTAATGCAGCATATCATCAATTGAAAAGTTGTCTCCGTTTCTGCACAAACGCACACACTTTTCCTTGAAACTACGTGCAAAGAGTATTCTGGTTCATAAAAGCGGCAGCAGACTGTCTGTATACATGTATAGGCCCATCTCGCTAACTAGCTGCGGCTGCAAGCTAATGCAGCGTATAATCAATAGAAAAGTTGTCTCTGTTTCTGCACAAACGCACACACTTTCCCTTGAAGCTACGTGTAAAGAGTATTCTGGTTCATAAAAGCGGCAGCAGACTGTCTGTATACATGTATAGGCCCATCTCGCTAACTAGCTGCGGCTGCAAGCTAATGCAGCATATCATCAAT